>NC_043968.1:1025198-1085198 GCF_902148855.1 Sphaeramia orbicularis | reverse complement strand
TGGATAAAATTCCCTTCGTTTTTGTCTTTGTCAACATCGGATTGATATGAAATCAATTTATTTCGCTCGAGCAATTTTAGCTGGTGGCACTTCACAGTCCCACACTTCTCATCACTTGTTTATACTCCTCTTCTCATCCTAACTCTACCTGGCAACGTGGAAACTAAAGTTGGGAGAAAGTCCTGTACAGGATTTATTTGAATATGACGGTGAGAAAGATAAAAAATATAAAAAAACTAAAACTAAGCATTTAGAACAAACAAAAACTAATAAAAACTTGCAAACCTGCTCTAAAAATGAATTCAAACTAACTGAATTAGAGAAAAAAGTCAAAACTAAATACAACTAAATTATAACGAAAAATCCAAACCATTAGAACCTTGCACAGGACTAGAACATAGAACAGAACCTGAACACCTCACACATTCAGCTGGTTCTGACCCACATAGAACATGCATATTCTTCTGTTCTTCGTGGATCTCCTGGTGAACACAGTGATGGAGTCCTCATCCTTGGACCGGATGGTTGACATGTTTGTGCCCATGCTTGGGTTGCAGAGCAGTGGGTGGTAAAGGTCCAGTGTGGGGCTCCTGGAGCGCTGAGTGCAGGGCTTCACCCTCATGTCGACTAAATATACAGGATGTAATGTCAGGGTTGGAGCTGTGAGCTGCCGCTGGAGGCTTTGGGTGGATGCCACGTCCATCTGCCGGATCCACTCCGTGGTTTTCCTCACGAGGACCACATGTCTTGATGAGATCTAGATTAGGTTCTGTCCTTCAGTTCAGTTTCACTTGTACTGTTTTTTAACCACCATAAATTGTATTTACTCCAGTTTTTTTCTTTTTTTTTTTTTTAACCAACTTAAACAGAAGTCCAGGCCTGATATGACAACAGCTGTTCTTCTACCACAGGGCTGTCAAACTCATTTTAGTTCAGGGGCCACATTCAGCTGAATTTGATCTGAAATGGGCCGAACCAGTAAAATAAAAACATAATATATAAATAATGTCAACTCCAAACTTTTCTCTATGTTTTAGAGCAGGGGTCTCAAACATGTGTCCCGGGGACAAATGCGGTCTGCCAAAGGTTCCAATCCGGCCTGTGGGATGTTTTTGCCAAGTGCAAAAATTCCACAGTCTTGAATTGAATTAAGAAAAAAAAAAAAAAAGCTTGAATTAAGCAAAAAAAAAAAAAAAAAAAAAAAACTTCAATAAAGTAAAAAAAAAATCTTGAATTAAGCCAAAAAAAATATCAAATTTAGCAAAAAAATCTTGAAATAACAACTTCAATGTTTTTTCTTTGTTTTAGTACAAAAAATAACATTAAATTATGGAAATATTTACTTTTACAAACTATCCTGTAACAGTTAAATGTGAATAACCTGAACAAATATGAACAACCTGAAAAATCTAAAGAAAATTAAGCACGATTTTAACAATTTCCTCTGTTCCTCAATGTTTAGTGTCTTTGTAGACCTGATCCATAATGCACATGTAGAAATGATAAGTTGAGGCAGAATATTGTTAAAATTGCACTGATTTTTCTAAAGAAATTTCAGTTTTTCAGGTTATTCACATACTTTATAAAAGTAAGTATTTTCATAATTTAATGGTGTGTTTTTTTGCACTAAAACAGAGACAAAAATTTGGAGTTGTCATTATTTACAGGTTATTCTGTTATTATTTTACCGGTCCTGCCCACTTGAGATCAAATCAGCTGAATGTGGAACCTGAAAAAAATGAGTTTTAGAGCCCTGTTTTAGAGCAAAAAAAGTGAATTTACATTATGAACAGGTTTACATCTACAAACTGTCCTTTCAAAAGATGTGAATTGCATGAACAAACTGAAAAAATAAGTGTAATTTTAACAATATTCTGCCTCAGTTCATCATTTACACATGTACATTATAATTTACAGATCACAGTGGATCTACAAACACAAAACATTGAGTAACAGGCAGAATATTGGTACAATTGTACTTGCTTCTCTTAAGACATTTCAGGTTTTTTGCATTTTTTTTTGCAAAATTATACTTTGTTTTACATGAAAATATTTACATTTACAAAGAGGAACATTTGGTATTTTTCAGTATTTTACTGGTCTGACCACTTGAGATTGAATTAGTCTGAATGCAGAACCTGAACTCTTAGTGTAATTTTTGCATTTCACAAATTCATCCCTGGGGATTGGACCCTTTGGGGGGCCGGATTTGGTCCCTGGGCCGCATGTTTGACACTTGTGTTCTACCACAACACCACTGTGTCACTGCCTGACAGAGAGACAAAATGAACAAATACTCTGTTCAGGGTTCATAAGGGTGCTTGAAATCCTTCCAAAAAAAGCTTGAATTTCAGTCCTGTGTTTTCAAGGTCTGCAAAGTGCTTGAATTTTAGTTGAAGTGCTTGCGATTCTATTTCTGTGATGTGATTTATTTATTTCTAATATTAAGTCAAGTCAAAGCTACTTACAGAGAGGTGATGCATTTTGAAAAATAAAAGTTTATGTCAGAGGTGCTTTGTTGGGGGGGGGGGGGGGGGGGGGGGGGGGGGGGGGGGGCTGGCATCTCCGCTGAAATCTGGCTCCATTATGTCAGGTACTGATGCAAAGTCAGAAATGCCCATTTTTTTCTCTACTGCCCCTCTTCAGATCCATTTATTTTATTGCATTTCTTTGCAGAACCTCTTTAGTTCTACTCCATAAATGTCATCGCCTGTACTAGGGCTGGGTATCATGGCCAATTTCCATAATCGATTTGATTTTGATTCATAAGGTTCTGAATCGATTAATCATGATTCGATTTGATTCGATCCAATATCAATTTGATTCAGTAGTAATTGACTGATTCAAAATTAATTTAGTGATACCAAAGTGATACCAAAGTACAATATTGAGTTGTAACCTGATTATTTGACTAGTGCAGTCATGCAACACATCAATACTGGGATCAATATTGATATTAGAAAGGAAATAAATCTGACATTTCAGCAGAAGGAGCTGAATCTGCTCTAAATAATGAACAGGACACAAACATTCCCATGTTTCTACAGTGGATCAGAACGGACTTCTTCATCATCTTTATTGTGTTTTATGGGTGGAGGCTTCTACTCAAAGGGAGGGGGGTGGGGGTTGCGCTCTGTGATTGTTGGTCGGGTAGCGGTGGTGGTGGTGGTGGGGTAGCGTAGCGGTCGGACATTGTCGCTTTACTCTAACTCCATGCTCAGCCATAGGTGATTGTATGGATCCAAGTTATCATTCCAAGAACGACCGGCTTCCGCGACTCTCCTCAGAGAACCTCCGGGCGGTCAGTTCCGTCACACTGCAGGTTCGAGTTTGAGTCCAGGAGGACCTCCAGCAGAGGGGTTTTCTTACCCACCCTTCCTCCACGTCTTTTCCGCGCCAGAGCCGTCACGAGTGAGACCCAGTCTTCCCCAGGGGTTCGCAAGACGGAGCCGGGGTCGCGCTTCCGCGTACTCCCAGTCCTGCTCTGAAAAATCGATCTCATCCAGTATTAATCGATTACGCAAAATTAAAAAGAAATCGATCTAAGATTGATTAAATCGTTTTTTTTACCCAGCCCTAGTCTGTACTGTATCCAATGGTTCAATAAACCAATCATTAAGGAATTTGACTTGCTTTTTTCATGAAGTATAGAAACAATATTTAGCTTTTATTCTTATAGACCTGATCGAAAGAGAAATTCAGGTTCTCAGGAAAATCGCCACTTATCAATTAATTGTTAATTGATCACTAAGGTCAATCAACTAATGATTAATGGATTAATCAATAATTTGCATCCCTAGTTCTAATTCTGCTCAAATGTCTTCTTCTTCAGCTTCTTGTACAGACGTGGGTGAAATTACCGTAATGACCTGATTAAAACCTATAAAGCACAACGTCTCAGGTTTGAGAAACGGTTTGAATTTTTTCTGTTGCACAAACAGTGAAAGAGTCACAGCCATCCAAACTGAATATGCACAGGGTGTATCTGCAGGGACACGGCAGGTTTGAAAGAGTTAAAAATGCTTGAATTTGACCTTGAAAAATGTAAGAGCCCAGTCTGTTCGAAAACGCCAGCGGTCACAGATGGTCACCGTCACAAAGACGCTTAAAGAGTCAAAGCTGTTGTTCAAAGGTCAACTTTAGTTCCTGCTGCCTCTACTCCTCACACTAACCTGTTTCAGTCAACATTAACCGAATGTTTTTTATGGATTCCTTTCCTGTTGAACTGGACCCAGACTCCTGTTGTTGGGTTCTGCTGGTTCTGTGTACTGCTGTTGACAGAATGAGCCCAGTGTGGTGCATGTGAAGTTTCATTAGAGGAAACACTGGCTTTTCTTAGTGCATTTTATTGGCTTTTTCTTTTTTATTTGTTGCTCTTGAGGCTCCACGAAGCTACTATTTTAATCACTACTGACTTTGTAACTGTTCTTTGTTCTATTTCCTGATGAGTTTGTGTAAAAGTTAAAAAAAAAAATCTTCAAAGAACCAGAAGTAGATGTGAAGATGGTTCATTTAAACCCCTTTTCTTCACATTTTCCGTTTTTATTTGGCGAGAAATAAACTATAGTTGTACTGAATAGATCTGAGTTGACCTGTTGTACATTAACCACCGTGAATTCCTGGATCTACATTATTTCACATGATACTTTGGTAAATGTGACGCAACATGTCACGCAAAAACAATTTTTGACAAACTCATCCACTTATAAAAAGACAGTTTGTGTTATTAGAACATCCACTGTGCACAAATGATAGAAATGGATAACTCATGTTTCTAACTAAAAAAAATAATGAGTTATATAAAATTTACTTATTTTGCCCTGTTTTTTTTTTTTATTTTATTTTTTTTTTAAATGTGTTCACAACATGGAACCAAATAAGCAACAAAATCAACAAAAATGAGCAAAATAATCAACAAATATCAATGAAATAATGAAAGAACTGAACAAAAATGAAAAATTAATCAACAAAGTGCACAAGAAAATTAATAAAATAACAAAATGAAAAAATAAATAAATGAATTGACACCCTAAAATGACTCTTAACTTTGTGTGCAGTGTCAGGAATCGGCCACAAGATGGAGCCACTGTTTTCTTTACTTTCTTGAAGGTTTGTCATGTACTGTGTTGTCCAGCAGAGGGCAGCATCCACCTCATCTTCAACAAATAAGAACCGAGGACGAGGAACCTGAAGACCAATGTTAGAACTGCAGACGTGATAAGTTTGTGATAAACTAAAGGACTGAGGAGTCAAATGGACAGATCACACCTGCTGTAATAGATGTGAGGTAAAAAAGTAAAAAAAAAAAAAAAAAAAAAGAACAAAAAAGAAAGTTCAAATAAATATATTCATGAAAAATGAGCAAAAATGTGTAAAGTTAAATTAAAAAGATCAAAATGATTTAAAAAAAAAAAAAGACAAAATAATCAAGAAAGTGATCAAAATGGTTAAGATGATGAAATGTAAACACAATGCGAAATGACAAACAAACCGAAATTACTAGAAATTCACAAAAAATCAATAAATCAAGCAAAAATAAACATGAACAACACAAAAGCCTAATATAAGCAACAAAATAATTAAGAAAATGTAAATATGTAAATAAGATATTCAAGAAAGTAAATAAAAATAAACTGCATGAGCAACAAGACATCAATAAAATAATCAACAAATGAACAAAATAATAAGCAAAAAAGTAAAATGATAAACAACCAAACAAAATTATCAAGAACATGAGAAAGTAATCAAGGAAACCAATACAAATGATCAGAATAATTTTTAAAAATTAATAAAATAATACAAAAATTGAACAAATATCACAAAATAAGCAACAAGAAAGAAAATAAAAATGAACCAAATAATCAACAAGTTGAATAATCAATAAAATAATTAATAAATTAGTCCAGACAAACAAATGAAATAATCAACAACGTGAACAAAATAACGAAGGAAATCAATAAAAATAAACAAAGCAGAAAATGAACAAAATAATCAAGTTGAACAAATGTTATAATAAAAGCAACAAAACAGTGAACAAAAAGATCTGAAATGAAAGCCACGCCCACAGGTCGATCATGTGACTGAAATATTTTTAAGGGTATTTTTAACTGACATGTTTCTAAATATGTTCAAAAAGTTACATGAGTCTGTTTTAGACGTCAGAGCGAATTAGTTCAACTGATTATTTCAACCTAGACAGAAGACATGAAAACAGACTCATGGACATCTGATCAAAACACAGGGAATACATCAACGCAGACCCCCCCCCCCCCCCGTGACCCCTCATGACCCCCTGTGATCCCCCTGTGACTCCCCCCCGCGACTCCCTGTGACCCCTTGTGATCCCCCTGTGCCTCTCCTCATGACCCCCCGTGACCCCCCTGTTACTCCTCATGACCCCCTGTGACCCCCCTGTGACTCCTCTCATGACCCTCCTCATGATCCCCTTGTGACCCCCTGTGATCCCCCTATGACCCCCTGTGACTCCCCTTTTGACTCCCTGTGACCCCTCGTGCCTCCACTCATGACCCCCTGTGATCCCCTTATGACCCCCCCCGTGACTCCTCACATGACCGCCCTCATAACCCCCTGTGACTCCCCTCATGACCCCCTGTGACTCCCTTTGACTCCCTTCATGACCCCCCTGTGACCCCCTGTGCCTCTTCTCATGACCCCCTGTGATTCCCCTGTGACCCCCCTGTAACTCCCCTCATGACTCCCCTCATGACCCCCTGTGAACCCCCTCATGACCCCCTGTGCCCCCCCTCATGACCCCCCTTTGACCCTCCCGTCACCCCTTGTGCCCCCCCCTGTTGTCGTGGCGTTTCCTGTTGCGAGGCGTCTCTCAGGTCTGGTTCTGTGTTTGAATTGACTCCCCTCATGACCCCCCGTGACCCCCTGTGCCTCTCCTCATGACCCCCTGTGCCTCCCCTCATGACCCCCCTTTGACCCCCCCATCACCCCTGGTGCCCCCCCGTTGTCATGGCGTCTCTCAGCTCTGGTTCTGTGTTTTCATTCACATCAAGTGTCAGATGCAGAGTTTTAATGACTCACAGGTTATTTTAGGAATTCACATGAATCCGCGGGCGGACTCCTTTCTACTGATAAACCTCCGTCAAAACAATCGGGGTCATGTTTGGTTCCTGTAAAGCAAATAAAAATAGAAACAGTTACTTCAACTGTAATTTCATCTGATGATGGACGGTCTGTCCGTAGTCGTTCATCACCTTATGGAGCTGAAATGCATCAGTTTATCTGTTTGTCTTTGTCTAGAGGTGAGTTTATTACAGGAATTATGAGAAGGAAATCCACATTTTTAGTAAATTTTTATTATTATCCCCCCCAAAAAAATCACGTCTTTTAGGGATTTAACATTCTCACAAACTCAAAGAACTTTGCACATTGATAAGAATTCATGTGTCCATAAAAGCTTCTATATTCCTGAAATTAGGACTGTCAAACATAAGGCCCACGGTCCAAAAACTGGCCCCCCAAATGGTCCAATCTGGCCCAAGGGATGAATTAGCAAAGTTCAGAAATGACACTGAAAATATTAAGAGTCAGTGGTGTTCATCTTCTACATACAGACCAATGTGATAACAACAGATAAGAATACTTTATTGATCCTTTGCAGGAAATTGTTTGGTTGTGACAGCTCTACGAAAAACACACTGACCCATCACAACAGACATCCCACATACAACCAACAATGGAATGGTAACGGTGCGGGAGACTTTCGTGACCAGTTTTTCATCACATCTGTCAAACCTCAGTATCATGAATCTGTCAGTCTGTCTGTCATTACTCACCTGAATCTCTTTCCTCACAGTGAACAGTTTCTTAGTTCCATCCACCAGAAACAAACCTTGTGTTTACAAACAAGCCAGGAGGGAACTCGGGCATCTTCGGAATTATGTCGCGATGTGCATTGTGGGAAATGAAGGCTCGTGCCGCCGTCTGACAGCAGCAGCGTGAGCATATAATATTATATGGATGAAACAAACACGACATGAAACGGCTGAAACGCGGAAACAGCTGGAGGAATATGCATAGAGGGAGGAGAGCTCCTGCTGTTTCTGCATCATGTCTTTAGCAGCTGCTGCTGCAGGCGGCTGCGCAAACCGGTGTTTCCCACAATTCACGTCATGACAAAATTCCGAAGATGCCCGAGTTACTTCCCGAATCTGTTTGTAAACAAACGATTTGTTTCTGGTGGATGGAACTAAGAAATTGTTCACCGTAATGCAAGAGATTCAGGTGAGTAATGACAGATGAACAGATTCATGATACTGAGGATATGACTGAGGTTCGACAGATGTGATGAAAAATTGGTCTCGAAAGTCTCCCGCACCTTTAAAGTGTTAAAAACAGAATAAAAGATATATAATATGTACAATAAAAGTAAAGTAAAATAATACAATAAAACTCAAAAAGCACTCCCCTGATCACCACCAAAATGTAATCATTTCTTCCTTGTGCCAGTATCAACATTTCATGAAAATTTACTGAAAATCCGTCCATAAATTTTTGAGTTCTCTTGCTAACTAACCAACAAATATACAAACAAACAAACCCATACAATAATTGATTGCACAGCAATATTAAAAAGTTTCATAGCAGCCGGCAGGAAGGACCTCCTACTGCGTTCAGTCCTGGACCGAGGGGGTGGGGGGTGTCAGTCTGTGGCTGAAGGTGCTCTCCCTGAACACCTTCAGATGGTGAAGTGGGTGAGATGCATTCCTCAAAAATGAGTTCTGCTTCCTGAGCATTCTCAGCCCAGCCACCTGCTGAACTGTGTCCAGTCCAGTCCAAATGATGGAGCTCACTTTCTTAATGAGTTTGTTCAGTCTGTTTGTGTCTGAAATGCGAGCCCCCTCCCCCCAACACACCACACCAAAAAACAGAGTACCAGCCACCACAGTCTGGTAGAAGCTGCACACAAGAGGCTTGGACATGTTGAAGGACCTTCATCTCCGTAGGAAATAAAGTCTTCTTTGCCCCTTCTTGTGCAGAGTCTCCATATGTCAGGAGCAGCTGGACTCCCAGGTACCTGTAACTGGAGACCACTTCTATCCCTGTGTTGTGGATGGTGACTGGCACCAGTTTGGACCTCTTCCTCCTAAAATCCAAAACCATTTCCTTGGTCTTGGAAATGTTGAGTTGGAGGTGGTTGAAGTCACACCAGTCCACAAAGTCCTTGACCAGGCCCCTGTACTCCCCCTCCTCCTCTGATACAACCGACAACCGCTGAGTCATCAGAACATTTCTGAAGAAAGCAGCTGTCTGAGTTGGACTGAACGTCTGATGTAAACAGTGTGAGGAGGAAGGGGGACAGAACAGGTCCTCGTAGCGCTCCAGTGTTGCACAGGACCATTCCTGAGACACAGTTCTGCAGTCGCACATACTGTGGTCTGCAGGTCAGGTAGTCCATGACCCAGGAGACCATCTAAGGCTCAACCTGCATTTTCAGGGATTTCAAGCACCCTTAAGAACCCTGAACAGATTATTTCTTCATTTTGTCTCTATGTCAGGCAGTGACACAGTGGTGTTGTGGTAGAACACAGGTGTCAAACATGCGGCCCTTGGGCCAAATCCGGCCCACTAAAGGGTCCAGTCCGGCCCTTGGGATGAATTTGTGAAATGCAAAAATTACGCTAAGATTTAAACGATCCTTTTAGTTCAGGTTCCACATTCAGACTAATTCAATCTCAAGTGGGCAGGACCAGTAAAATACCATCAAAATTACATAAAAATAATGACAACACCAAATGTTTCTCTTTGTAAATGTAAATATTTTCATGTATTTACGCTAAAACAAAGCATAATTTAGCAAAAAATGTGAATAACCTGAAATATCTTAAGAGAAGCAACTACAATTTTAACAATAGTCTGCCTGTTACTCAATGTTTTGTGTATTTGTAGATCCACTGTGATCTGCAAGTTATAATGAACATGTGTAAATGATAAACTGAGGCAGAATATTGTTAAAATTACACCTATTTTTTCAGTTTGTTCATGTAATTCACAACTTTTGAAAGGATAGTTTGTAGATGTAAACCTGTTCATAATGTAAATTCACTTTTTTTTGCTCTAAAACATAGAGAAAAGTTTGGAGTTGACATTATTTATATATTATTGTTTTATTATTTTACTGGTCCGGCCCATTTCAGATCAAATTTAGCTGAATGTGGCCCCTGAACTAAAATGAGTTTGACACCCCTGATATAAAGGGCTTCAAAACTCATGGATCAAATATCATACGTTTGGTGTCATAGGGTTAAAAAAAAGTTTTTTGTGTTTTTTTTTTGCATCAAAAATATGGTTTGTTTACATTAGAAATATGTAATTTAAAGGGTTAAAAATATGTCAATCATTGAGTATTTGGTATTTTTGTTTATGGGTCACGTTGATGAAATACAAAAAAAAGTTAAAAAGCTAAAAACAAACAATAGGAGAAAAAAAATGTTGACATTACTAGCCCTCTGAACAGATTACACACCTCTATGGACGGGATAACAGGGATGAACAAGAAAAATACCAAAACACCCTCAGATCTGCGTTAAAAAGTTAAAAAGTTAAAAACAAACTCTGACACACATCTTGGTATTAGTACCCTCTGTGCGTATTACGTGCTGTGGAGGGTTTAGGCCGTGGGTGAATTTGCAAGAGCTGACATTTAATTGTTTTTGTTCAGAAGAAGCAGACAACAGAAACTCAACCGCTGTGTGAAAAGCGAAACTCTGTGATGCAGAAAGATGCATCAGAAAGAGAAAGAGACGAAAGAAAGAGAGAGAGAAAGAAGGAGCGAACAACAGAGAGGAAGAGATGAGTCAGAGGTAGAAAACGCCGGCGCTGCTGTGGTTCCACATGTTTCCTGTTGGAGGATAAGAATAGACGCCAGTGTTCCTCTGTGTGAGAAGCGTGGGAGGGGCGGCGTCGATGTGACACGTGGGACGATGGGCCGCTTTTTACCGCCACTACAGAGGAAACGCCAACATCCTCTTCAACACACACAAACACGCATGTACACTCTGACAGTTTCTCTTTATTCTAATTGATGTTATGAGCAGCTTCTGTGGAATCCCCGTTCCTCTGGTGTTTCCAAAACATCGCAGAAACAGCCCCTTCAGCAAAGTTTTATTCGCATTTTAGCGGATGGATATATTTATACGTAGCTTCCTTTGGACAATGGCTGCAAAGAAATTTAACTTTTTGAATTTTTGATGAATTTTTGAAGTGTAAAATGTTCCTTTCCTTCTAATGGTCCATATTTTGTTTGTTTGTTTATTCCGAATATTTCAATAAAATCAAACAACAAAAGATTTATATCCTCCTGATGCCCAGTAAGTAAACCTTTTCACCACTTTACATTAAGTAATTGCCTTAATTGGGAACAGCATGATGCAACAGTTTTTTCAGATATATTTTATTTTTATTTTTTTAATATAATGTCCTTTTCAGTGGACATTATGTAATTTTTTATTTTAAAGTAAAGCTGTGAAACTTGTCCACTACAGAAGACAAAAATGCATTGCTGGGTCTCAGGAGGAGATACAGTATAAAAAGAAAGTAAACCATTCGAAAAAGGAGCAGGATGAAGTTTAACTTCTAATGTCCCGCCCCCTTACTCCATCCTTCATCTACTCTAAATTCCTCTGTCAGATTAAGGATTGCTACTATACCCCCTCCCTCCCCCCTCTGACCACCTCCTGGCCGAACCATGGATGCCAGACTACCGACCACCCCCCCTTTCCCCCTTTCAGATTACACACCGCTACATGAAGAGGTCACTTCCACAGAAAACACTGAACTACAAGGAGCTACCACGGACAGAGACAAGTCCTACACTGGTACCCAGTCTCTTCACCAGTTCTGGACCGGCAGTCTCTTCACCAGGGCCAGGAAAAGAGACTACAGCCCGGCCCCGGGAGAAGACACCGACGGTCTGGGACCAGGTGCAGAGACCACCGGTCTTGGACCGGGTGCACGGACCGCCAGTTTGGGACTGGGTGCACAGACCGCTGGTCTGGGACCGGGTGTACCGACAGTCTTGGACTGGGTGCAGAGACCGACGGTCTGGGACCGGGTGCAGACACTGACGGTCTGGGACTGGGTGCAGAGACGGTCTGGGACCGGGTGCAGAGACGGTCTGGGACCGGGTGCAGAGACGGTCTGGGACTGGGTGCAGAGACGGTCTGGGACCGGGTGCAGAGACGGTCTGGGACCGGGTGCAGATGGCGGCCCCGGCTCTCAGTGGCTCTTAGCGGTGGTCAGACTAAGGCAGAGCCAGCGTTGGTCTTCAAATTCTTCTCCTGTTTCAGTCGTCTCCATGTTTCTATATCATGTCCTATACATCTCTTTGTTTTGTTTCTCTCTCTGTCTCTTTGTCGTATTTAAAATAATCGCTTTAGTCCTTTTAGGTTTCTTCAGGTCAGACATTTGTGATCAGAAATGTTCCAGCTGCAGCTCAGTGGAACTGACAACCTGGATGAACAAAGGTACTGACTCTGACTGGCAGACAGGTGATGGGTGGAGCCTCAGACCAAAACACACAATGACATCATAAACATCATTTGGGGGCTGACACTGAGCTTTTCAAATGTACATATTGTGTCTGGAATACTGCTGTCAGTGAGGTCAGGATTTGAAATGAACAGGATTCCTTCATGTGTGGTGACAGTCAGGGCCATTTTAGAATGACTGAGAACAGAATTCCTACAGACTGCACCTTTAAGAATTTTTGAAATATTCTAAATGTTCCTTTCCTTCTAATGGTCCATATTCTGATGGTTTAGAACATGTAAATGGTTCCAGATATCAGTCTAGTTCCTATTGATCACTGATAGAAGTCATATTTGGACTGTGATTGGATGAGCTGAGTTCTCCTCCAGTGAAAGTCCCGCCCACTTCTATTGTTAGTTTGATCTGCATCCAGACCACAGGACTGGAACATAGAACAGAACCAGGACTGGAACACAGAACAGAACCAGGACTGGGACATAGAACAGAACCAGGACTGGAACACAGAACAGAACCAGGACTGGGACATAGAACAGAACCAGGACTGGAACATAGGCTCCATTCAGACTGCAGCCAAATGTGGCCCAAATCCAATCTTTTCGCCCATATGTGACCTGTATCAGATCTGTTAAAGACAGTTTGAACTGCACTAAGCCGACCCGGACCACTTTCATATGTGGTCCTAAATCTGACCCAGACCACTTGCATATGTGGTCCTAAATCTGATGCACAACTGATATTTTGCAATGGGACTTCAGTCTGAACCATCATGTCGCATTTATCCGACCTTTACATCATTTAAATGCGACAAACGTCAGAATTCTTCGTCCCAGGAGGAGGAGCGGTGGGAAAAACCTATTTCCTTTCGTAAACACAATGCATATCTGCGTGGTCACATATTCCGTCAGGACCTCTTTTGTGCATGTGGGTCACTTCAGGACCTCTTTTGTGCATGTGGGTCACTTCAGGACCTCTTTTTGTGCATGTGGGTCACTTCAGAGTGGTATTTAGTTCAGACTCAAAACTGATAGAAGTTGGATTTAATGTGGAATATGAATGAGCACCAAAAAAATCGGATTTGACCAAAAAATTGTGCATTAAGACCTGCTGTGTGAACGTAGCATTAGAGACAGAACCTGACAACCTCAAAAATTCAACTGGTATTAATTTACATAGAACATGACGCTGACATACAGGGACACTGGAACTATTTTTTTTTTTGTATTTTTCTTTGTTCAGAGGTAAGTTGTCACTTTCCGACTCGATAAAAAACACATTAAACATCAGTTTCCTTCAGGAATTGAGAAAAGTCTAAATTTTTAGGACATTGTATTGTTATCTCCCAAAAGACTCACATCTTTTAAGGATTAAGCATTCTAAAAAAAACCTCATAAAACTCTGCACTTTGATAAGAATTAACTACAGATTTTATGACATATGGTTCTCATGTTCAGAAAAGGCCTCTACGTTCTCTGAACCCAACAGCAGGTCCACCATGTTGGGTTGAAGGTTTAACATGAAGACAAAGTCGACTCACTGGTGTCACAGACACTTGACACCACAATTAGATGCATTTACTGAATTCAGCAAAATAGGAAGGGCAGGACTAAGACACTCCGATAAATGAAGTAGAGGAGGAGTCAGAGTGACTGGAGGACAAGAGCGTCGTACAGCTGAAAAAATGTGAATTTACGCCAGTGTTTGCATTAACGACTGTAAACGGTTGGTTCTTCATCCCTGTTTTTCATACATTAACATTGATCTGAGCTGATAGATGTAAACCTGAACCTGTAGGGGGTTTAAACTTCAGACCAGGGCCGTCAGACTCTCTTCAGTTCAGGGTCCACGTTCAGACCAAAATGTTTACATCAACAGACTCTTATGAACAACCTCAAATTTATTTAGAAAAATAAGTGTGATTTTAACAACATTCGGTCTCAGTTTATCATTTACACATATGCATGGTCTGGTCTAGGTCTTAGTCTTGGTCTGGTCTAGGTCTTGGTCTGGTCTGGGTCTTGTCTTAGTCTAGTCTTGTTCTGGGTCTTGGTCTGATCTGGTCTTGGTCTTGGTCTGGTCTGGGTCTCGTCAGCGATTAATATGGGCAGAGGAGACGGATCGTCGACCAACTCCCCTTCCGAGAGAGTAGGAGAGGCTGGCGGAGGCGTACGGGCTGCAGGAGGAGGAGATGAGCGAGCAGGAGTACGAGGGGGAATATTTTTGAAACCTCCGCGATGTACTGAGACTGCGATTGCTGAGACCGCGAACTGTGAGGGTTCACTGTATATATATATATATATATATATATATATATATATATATATATATATATATATATATATATATATATATATATATATATATATATCACAAAAGTAACAAGGTCTTGTTATGTCTTCATGGATTTTTTTTTAAAAAAATTATCTTTTTTTCCACTTCTGGGTAAGGAACCACATATGGTAACTTCATTAACCTTGATTTTCTGCATGACAATCAATTTTTTTTTATATTTCACAAAACTAATTTATTTATTATTTGGCCACTTCTGGGTAAGGAACCGAATATGGTAACTTCATTGACCTTGCCTTTCTACATGACAATATTTTTTTTTTCTATATTTCACCAAACTAATAAAGTCTTGTTCTGTCCTCCAGTACCACACCCAGGTTGATATTTGACAGTATTTTTCTGAGTGTCCTTAAAGGGTTAAAGGTTCACAGTGTCTCAGTTGAATAATCCTGTCGTCCACATGTGTAGGTCTGTGAAGGTTCACAGCGTCTCAGTTGAATAATCCTGTCGTCCACATGTGTAGGTCTGTGAAGGTTCACAGCGTCTCAGTTGAATAATCCCCATCGTCTACGTGTGTCGGTCTGTGAAGCCTCAGCATCAGATCAAACCTGAGAAGTCCCTCCGCCCACCTGCCTCCAGACTCCGCCCACCTTCCCACACACCTGCCACATCTGTGCACGTAAACATCCACCTCCACCTCTGTTCAGTCTGCCCAAAACTGCAACATGCAAATGGGACAAAACCTGGAAACTCCCACTCAGATGACCAAAGAATCACTGAAAGGAGGTAAAAATACATTTGCATCTTGTTTTTTCACCAAAATAACTCGTCAAACAGGAGGAAGCAGTGCATGTCGGTTCAATTTCCAGGGCAGTGAATGTGAAAGTAAAGGTCAAAGTGACTGAAAGAGAAGAGGCTGAGTATGTGGACAGAAGGGAACTGAAACTAACCCCAAAAAACAAATGAAATACATTAAAAAAAAACACTTTAAAATACAACGTAATAAGTACTTTTACTACAGTACTGCATTTGAATACTTCATTTAAAACAGGTCATGTTCAGGTTCCACATTCAGCCCAGTATGATCTAAAATGGATCAGACTAGTAAAATAATAACATAAAAATATATAAAAAAACAAGTTATTTACAAACTATCCAAACAAATAAAAGATGTGAATAACCTGAAAAACTGAAATTTCTTGAGAAAAATGAAAGCAATTTTAACAATATTATGCCTCAGCTTATCATTTACACATGTGCATTACAGATCCGATCTACAAATACACCAAACATTTAACAACAGCAGAATATTAGTACAATTACACCTCATTTTCTTTAGACATTTCAGGTGGTTCATGTTTTATGGACATTGTACTAGGAACAACCCATATATATGTTCCTGGTGCTACCCATGGAACATGTTTGCGTCAAAGAAAACAAACCTCCACAACTAGTTATAGATGACTATCACACTTATTCACTTCATTGAATTATAGACAAATTATATATGGTGTCTGGAAACCCAAGACTCTGGACTGTCCATTTATGCAGGTTTCAATGGGATTCAACTCATTTGCAGGTATACTGTATGTACCCCCCTAAAAAAATTACAATCGGAGTTTCTGCAATGATAACTTTAAAAATAGTGAATCAAAATTAGGGCTGTGTCTTGGCAAGAATCTAGCGATACGATACAAATCACAATACTAGAATCACGATACGATATATATCATGATACTGCTAAAAAGGCAATTTTTTGTTTGTTTCTTTTTTTTTAAATGATTATTTCTTTGAAGAATGGAATTACACCAGAAATCTGCACAAATAATAAATACATTTTTATTTGATCACAACAGGAGCTAATGTTGTATCACAAAATGTGCCTGTGTTCAAACTGAAATTCTGTTTTACAGACATTACAGTGTCAGATCCTGTTCAAATGTTCATGTTCTATTAGTTCACAACTAACATCAGAACAGTACTTGAGTTCAATCCCAACAAAGGAACGAACATTATTTAATATAAGAGTGTTCTTATAAATATTTTTATTGAAAAGTATGGCACAACAAAGACAAACTCAACAATTCAGGCAATACAAATCTGACAGAAAAATATAATAGTCACTGTCCAACAAAAAACAAAACAAACCCTGAATTCAGAGCCACACTTAGCACTTTTCTTTTTTTTTTTTTTTTTTTTTGAACAAGGTGTACAAGAACCAAACCCACAATGAAAATAAGAATAAGAATAAATTTTAAAAAAAATAAAAAATTTTTACCCTGAAAACCAAAAGTAAAATCATATATGTACAAGAAAGAAAATTCTGTAGTAAAACGGATATGTGTTCATTTATTTATTTATTCATTTTCTGAACCTGCAGTTGGGATAGGCTCCATGCAAAGAATATATACATATATATAAACCCCCCCCCCCCCCCCCCCCCAAAAAAAAAAAAAAAAAAAAAAAAATATATATATATATATATATATATATATATATATATATATATGTATACAGGGTGGGGAAGCAAAATGTACAATATTTTGAGGCAGGGATTGAAAGACAGTGTATGACCAATTAGTTTATTGAAAGTCATGAGAATTTATTTGCCACAAGAAAATGTCCATAATAGAAAATGTTTTTATTCTATGTGTCCTCCTTCTTTCTCAATAACTGCCTTCACACGCTTCCTGAAACTTGCGCAAGTGTTCCTCAAATATTCGGATGACAACTTCTCCCATTCTTCTTTAATAGTATCTTTAAGAAAGTCCACATTGCTGTGTGATGTTCTATTGGTAGCATGTTCTAAAACGCCCCAAATAGCAGAATCCAGAGGGTTTAGATCTGGGCTAGAAGGCGGACATAAACATGATTCCCAAAAACTGCTGAAGTTGGATTTGCAGAAGTCTTGTATTTTTCTAGCTGTGTGGGCTGGAGCACCATCCTGTGTCCATACATAATTTCCATCTGGGTAGTTTGCTTTAAGCCATGGCTATACCTGGTATCTGGATGGATTTGGTTGGATCCTTTAGGATTTTGGATTTGAGAGCTTTAATGAAAGCTTTGGTACGTTTTTTGTTGCTTCCTCCACTTCCAGACTTTCTGGTAATAGTTTTGCTCATAGTCATTCTCTTCTTTCCATTCTAAACAGTCTTTATGGACACTCCAACTATTTTTGAAATCTCCTTTGGTGTGACGAGTGCATTCAGCAAATCACACACTCTTTGACGTTTGCTTTCCTGATTACTCATATGGGCAAAAGTTTCTGAAAAGGTATGGATAATAGTGTTAGGTATGATTATGTCATCAATATATGTTTGGTTTCAAAACAATTGACGTAGTGCCTGCTGAGAAAAAACAACTAAATGTTCATTGTAAATTTTGCTTCCCCACCCTGTGTGTGTGTGTGTGTGTGTGTGTGTATATATATATATATATATATATATATATATATATATATATATATATATATATATACACACACACACACACACATATATATATATATATATATATATATATATACACACACACACATATATATATATATATATATATATATATATATATATAATTATTATTTTTAATATAAGAGTGTGAAATAATAAATAAAATATAAACAAAAAAAAAAAGAACCTCCACCATATCTGCATTTGAATAAATATCTAAAAATATCGATACAGTTCTTTTTAATATCGATACAGTATTGTGAAATGAAATAACGCGATATATTGCAGAACCGATATTTTCTTACAGCCCTAATCAAAATGCAGTTTCAGGGCATGAAGCTTTAACTTATTGCCTCCATCTGGCAGAAAAAACCCATTGGATTTACTTCAGTGTTCACAGAGAAATGTGGACCTGTGTAAAGCATGTTGGAAGACCCTTCACTACAAGTTTTGTGAGGAGACGCGTTGTCTGTTGTGTTGATGTCGTACAAACACGAAGTTGGTCATTTTGTTCTCGCACTAAAATATCTCTTTTTAAAAAGTGACTGTTTGTTTCTTTTAATTTTCAGCTAACGAAATGAATAATGAATTATATCGGGGTGTCAAATTCATTTTCTTCCGGAGGGGGGGGGGGTCACATTCAGCCCAATTTAGTCTGAAGTGGGCCGGACCAGTAAAATAATAGCATGATAGCCAAGAAATAATGACAACTCCAAATAGTTTTAGCGCAAAAAAATAACATTCAATTATGGCAATATTTACATTTACAAACCCTCCAAACAAAAAAGATGTGAATAACCTGAAAAAAATGAAATTTGTTAAGAAATATAAGTACAGTCTTATCAATATTATGCCTCAACTTTTCATTGATACATATTCATTACAGATCAGATCTACAAAGACACAGAACATTTAATAACAGGCAGAATATTGTTAAAATTGCACTGAGTTTTCTTTAGACATCTCAGGTTGTTCATATTTGTTCAGGTTATTCACATGTTATTGTTAAAGGATAGTTTGTTAATATAAACATTTTCATAATTTAATGTTTTTTGCACTAAATCAAAGAGAAAAAAAATGGTGTTGTTATTCTTTATAGGTTATTATGATATTATTTTTGAGTTTGATGCCCGAACTTGCGCTTTGCAAATTCATCTCGCGGGCTGGTTTGGAACCTTTGGCGGGCCGGTTTTGGCCCCCGGGCCGCATGTTTGACACCTGTGAATTACATCAAAAAGGAAGCAGATTTCTGAGTTTTGCAAACGTTGATAAGGTGCAAAATGAATGATTAAAGAAAGATATTAAAATATTATTAACACAATGAATTCTCTGAGCAGGAGTTAGTTACTGCCCAACCATAACGAATTTACAGTTTGAGAATCAAAGTGAAATGCTTGTCCACAGATGTTCGCTTCTTAGGGAACAAATGCAAAATGATAATTGACAGATCAATACATGTTTCAATATCTAAACCTCACATGAGTCCACACCACCGATATAATGTTATGCACAGAATTTGAATTCATTTGTTCGTTGCCCTGTCAGTTGTGAGCTAAATATTTTTTTTTCATATGGATGTTAAGAGCATCCAAGTGCCAAACCTGGAAGAAACAAACCCATGACATGTTTTACACAGATCCACGTTTCTCTGTGACCACTGAACCAAGTTAAATGGGTTTTTCTGTAAGGTGTAGGAAACAAGTTATAGTTTCATACCCTGAAACAGCATTTAGATTGTTTAATTATTTTTGAAAGTTATCAATGTGGAAAGTCCGACAATAATTTTTTGGGGGGACATATGGTGTAACAGCTCATTGGAAATTAAACTTTACCTGGTCAGGTGCAAAATAGAAAACAAAAGTCATTCAGTGTCCGATACATGCGTGCTCTGAGCTGTATTCATCAACTAAACTACAAATATATTTGTCAAAGTATTGAGATAGATTTCATGTCAGCAGATTCAGTATAGACCTGTGTGCACCTGTTAGTACCTGGGCTGTAGTGTACCTGTTATGTCCTCTTTCTCATGTGCTGAACTCTGCATAAGTGTTCCTGTAGCAGTTCTGTCACACATAGGGCCTGATTTACTAAGATCACAAATAACGGGTGCAAACGTGCTTGCTCACGCTAAAAAATGTGCGTTATTGATTTGCCTGTCATGAGTGATCAGCCAAGAATGACACCAGGCGCAAAGTCTTGGAGACTGCTCTAATAAAATGAGGATTTTGTGTGCACTATTGATTGTTGTCATGGAGACAGTGTGCTGTAAAAACTGCTGTGGGATATGCCAGCACTCATAAATATGAAGTTGTTCTTTTTCCACTCAGAGGGGTGAATGGGCATTTCTCTGTTGTTGTTTATCAGTGGTGAAGTGTGTTGTTAGTCAGATAAATACCTTCTCTCTTTATGCCCCTCTCTTTGGTGAATGTGTGGTGAATGAAAACTTTTAAGTCCGTGGGTATGATATAAAAAAAAACAAAAAAAAAACGTCTCTCAGCGGTCGGTCCTGGCCTAATGATGATGTGCCACTGGTGGAACCGGGTGTGGGGGGCAGGCCCATAAAGTGGGGGGACAAATGTCTCAAATTATTTTTTTTTTCTCCCGTCATTCCATAAATGTTGATGTGATCAGATCAGATCCATTCTCTGTGTTTCCTTTGGTTGTGCCTAAGCCCCGCCTCCTCGCCACAACAACTGCAGCCAGTTTTGCATGAAGCTGTTCCAGTTCAAACCTGCCTGTCAGACGCACTAAATGTAGACGCAAAATCAGCCACCGCAATCACTTTCAGGTTTGGTCAATCACATTGCACACGCTAAATAAATATTTGCATTTACTCCTCCCAATAATGTTGCGTGTTCTGGCAGACGCCCATATTTCATATTCATCAGGGCAAACACGCTAAATGGGTTATGTGAGCGATGTTACCCATTTGAGAAGCACAACCCTCGGTGCACCCTGTTAGTGGATAAGCTTCAACATGTTTTTGTGTGCACAGTCAAGTTTGCACACGTTTTTACACGCAAACCTTTGGTAAATCAGGTCCATAGTGTCTTGGAAAAAAAGACTGAAATATTTCAGTGGACTAGCCTCAGCAACATCCAAATTTTGGGGTGACATAAGTCAACAATCAAGTGCAGAGTTCAGGGTAGTTTGATCAGATATTACACAGATCCATGAAGATACTTCACTGGCATGCTCATCTTCAGTAGTTTCACTCTGGAATTCCTCTGGAGTTGTTCAGATTTGTTCAGGTTATTTGTATCTTTTGTTAAAGGATCATTTGTAAATGTAAATGTTTTCATATAATTTTACTTTTTATTAGCTTACGGCCGACAGGCTGTAAGCTATTGTCGTCTGTCGTCGTCTGTCGTCCGTTACAAAACTTTCAATCGTCTTCTTCTCTGAAACTACAATTCTGACTGACTTCAAACTTGGTATCCAGCTTCTGTATGATGATGTCAACAAAAGTTAGTGAAATTATTTGGATTTGGATCTGATTCTGGATTTGGTGCCACTTAGAAAAATGTTCCCATTATCAGAGATAGGAAGTGGATGGATGCAGTAACTCAGTAAATCTAAATGATCTCCAGTGTAAATGTCTCCAGTCCAGCCCTGATGGGGAGATGACCCAAACATAATGTCCACATGCTGATCAGGATCTTCTTCTGGATCTGGAACTGACGCAAAATTGAACATGGGCTCTAATGGGAAAACATTTCAGTCATCTTTTTCTCTGAAACTCCAGTTCTGATTGACTTCAGACTTGGTATACAGCTTCTGTATGATGATGTCAACACAAGGGATTGAAATTATTTCCATCCAGATCTGATTCTGGATTTGGTGCCACTTTGAAAAATGTTCCCATTATAACAGATAGGAAGTGGATTGATCCAATAAATCCTAAGTATCAATGATATCAAGTTGGAATTTGAATTTTTTACAGATCTGATTGGAATATGACCAAAACATGGGCTATTTCTGTAATAGAATAAATACACAGAACTGGGTGAGAATAAATGACATCTGGATACATTTCCCAAAGCTTTTAATTTGACCGGTACGCTCCAGGGCCATTGGTCCGATTTTTCCGCTTAAACTAAGATGAACATACATGGATATCACTCTGATGAAATCAAATACAATATTGTGTCTGATTATATTAACGCTGACAAAGTGGGCGGTGTCTACATATTTGGGATTTCCCTGAGGATGAAAGTCCACAGTCTGTGTTTCCCATCAGAGCTGGATGTCACTGAACATGAGCACTGAACACTACTGCACCAAACTGAGGGCGTTGAGGGTTTGTCGCTTAAATCCTGTGACTCTGAGCCTGGTGTGTTTGGTTTCAGACTCATACTGTAATAACGCAGAAGTGAAGGAAACGCCAGCGCTCAGATGCTATTTCTGACCCAGCTCTGAAACCTCAGCATTTTACAGGCAGGGGCAGTAAAACACAGCCATGTTTACGGCTCCACGAAGGCCAGATGAGCGGCCGGGCTGTCTGTGAGAATTCGACTGGGACTGATATGTGTTCTGATGCACTTGGCTCTGTGCTGGGATTTCATCCTGGTTTGTCAAACAGCTGTGGTCTGCAGTCTGCATGGGCGTGGATGGAGTTTGAAGGCTGGAAGTCTGACCCAGTTGCTGCTTCATGTGTAGAATTCAACTCATTCTCCACATCCAAATCTGCAGTTTCAGCTTTTTACATACGACTGAAATATGGTTTTGTTTTGCATTTGTTTCAAATAATGTCCCAGTTCTCCATGTTTGGAATGGAAACAAATCAATTTTGTTGAGGCAAGAAACCCAAAAAGTTTTTCAGTGTACTACATAAACATTGGATTACTTTTAGATTTTTTCATCCTGGCATATGTCAGTGATGAACACCAGCACAGATTAATATGCAGTAATATTTTATGTGTTTGGTCAAATGTTCTAAAATGTGTCAGTGTGCATCTGTTCCTCACATCAGAGGAGGCTGTTCGTGCAGGAACAGTGGGTCATCTGAGTTTGTAGTTCAGCCTCACCTGTTTGACTTTACACTTATTTTTTTCATTGGACATGTTGTATTAACACAGAACCTAAAATCACATAAAAAAAACATGAAATTTGAGTAAGGAAACATGTTCTTTACCGTTTTTCACCAAAAACATGTTGAATGAAGCATTTTATAAGTTTGGATGAACATATAAATTGAAAACTTCCCAAAAAGGATGACAGTTTTTGCAAACAATAAAGTTATAGACAACTGTTTGTATGAAAATACAGGTGACGCCTCAGGCATTTTTAGGAAAATTATATACAACTATTTACCTGTGGTTCTATCACACCTGTGGTTCTGTCATACCTGTGGTTCTATCACACCTGTGGTTCCATCATACCTGTGGTTCCATCATACCTGTGGTTCTGTCATACCTGTGGTTCTATCACACCTGTGGTTCTATCACACCTGTGGTTCCGTCATACCTGTGGTTCTGTCATACCTGTGGTTCTGTCATACCTGTGGTTCTATCACACCTGTGGTTCTGTCATACCTGTGGTTCCATCATACCTGTGGTTCTGTCATACCTGTGGTTCTTTCATACCTGTGGTTCTTTCATACCTGTGGTTCTATCACACCTGTGGTTCTGTCATACCTGTGGTTCTATCATACCTGTGGTTCTATCACACCTGTGGTTCCATCATACCTGTGGTTCTATCACACCTGTGGTTCCATCATACCTGTGGTTCTGTCATACCTGTGGTTCTGTCATACCTGTGGTTCCATCATACCTGTGGTTCTGTCATACCTGTGGTTCTATCACACCTGTGGTTCTATCATACCTGTGGTTCTGTCATACCTGTGGTTCTATCATACCTGTGGTTCTATCACACCTGTGGTTCCATCATACCTGTGGTTCTATCACACCTGTGGTTCCATCATACCTGTGGTTCTATCACACCTGTGGTTCTATCATACCTGTGGTTCTGTCATACCTGTGGTTCCATCATACCTGTGGTTCCATCATACCTGTGGTTCTATCACACCTGTGGTTCTATCATACCTGTGGTTCCGTCATACCTGTGGTTCTATCACACCTGTGGTTCCATCATACCTGTGGTTCTATCACACCTGTGGTTCTGTCATACCTGTGGTTCTATCATACCTGTGGTTCTGTCATACCTGTGGTTCCGTCATACCTGTGGTTCTATCACACCTGTGGTTCCATCATACCTGTGGTTCTATCACACCTGTGGTTCTATCATACCTGTGGTTCCGTCATACCTGTGGTTCTATCACACCTGTGGTTCCATCATACCTGTGGTTCTATCACACCTGTGGTTCCATCATACCTGTGGTTCTATCACACCTGTGGTTCTATCATACCTGTAGTTCTGTCATACCTGTGGTTCCATCATACCTGTGGTTCTATCACACCTGTGGTTCTATCATACCTGTAGTTCTGTCATACCTGTGGTTCCGTCATACCTGTGGTTCCATCATACCTGTGGTTCTATCACACCTGTGGTTCCATCATACCTGTGGTTCTGTCATACCTGTGGTTCTTTCATACCTGTGGTTCTATCACACCTGTGGTTCTATCATACCTGTGGTTCTGTCATACCTGTGGTTCTGTCATACCTGTGGTTCTATCACATCTGTGGTTCCATCATACCTGTGGTTCTATCATACCTGTGGTTCTGTCATACCTGTGGTTCCGTCATACCTGTGGTTCTATCATACCTGTGGTTCTGTCATACCTGTGGTTCTATCACATCTGTGGTTCTGTCATACCTGTGGTTCCGTCATACCTGTGGTTCTGTCATACCTGTGGTTCCGTCATACCTGTGGTTCTATCATACCTGTGGTTCTGTCATACCTGTGGTTCTGTCACACCTGTGGTTCCATCATACCTGTGGTTCTATCTTACCTGTGGTTCTATCACACCTGTGGTTCTGTCATACCTGTGGTTCCATCATACCTGTGGTTCCATCATACCTGTGGTTCTATCACACCTGTGGTTCCATCATACCTGTGGTTCTATCATACCTGTGGTTCTATCATACCTGTGGTTCTATCACACCTGTGGTTCTGTCATACCTGTGGTTCCATCATACCTGTGGTTCCGTCATACCTGTGGTTCTGTCATACCTGTGGTTCTGTCATACCTGTGGTTCTGTCATATCTATGGTTCTGTCATACCTGTGGTTCTGTCATACCTGTGGTTCTGTCATACCTGTGGTTCTGTCATACCTGTGGTTCTGTCATACCTGTGGTTCTATCACACCTGTGGTTCTGTCATACCTGTGGTTCTTTCATACCTGTGGTTCTATCACACCTGTGGTTCTGTCATACCTGTGGTTCTTTCATACCTGTGGTTCTATCACACCTGTGGTTCTGTCATACCTGTGGTTCTATCATACCTGTGGTTCTGTCATACCTGTGGTTCTATCACACCTGTGGTTCTGTCATACCTGTGGTTCTTTCATACCTGTGGTTCTATCACACCTGTGGTTCTGTCATACTTGTGGTTCTGTCATACCTGTGGTTCTATCATACCTGTGGTTCTGTCATACCTGTGGTTCTTTCATACCTGTGGTTCTGTCATACCTGTGGTTCTGTCACACCTGTGGTTCTGTCATACCTGTGGTTCTTTCATACCTGTGGTTCTGTCATACCTGTGGTTCTGTCATACCTGTGGTTCTTTCATACCTGTGGTTCTGTCACACCTGTGGTTCTTTCATACCTGTGGTTCTGTCACACCTGTGGTTCTGTCATACCTGTGGTTCTATCACACCTGTGGTTCCGTCACACCTGTGGTTCCGTCATACCTGTGGTTCTGTCATACCTGTGGTTCCATCATACCTGTGGTTCCATCATACCTGTGGTTCCGTCATACCTGTGGTTCCGTCATACCTGTGGTTCTATCATACCTGTGGTTCTATCACACCTGTGGTTCCATCATACCTGTGGTTCTATCATACCTGTGGTTCTATCACACCTGTGGTTCTATCACATCTGTGGTTCTATCATACCTGTGGTTCTGTCATACCTGTGGTTCTGTCACACCTGTGGTTCTATCATACCTGTGGTTCTGTCATACCTGTGGTTCCGTCATACCTGTGGTTCTGTCACACCTGTGGTTCTGTGATACCTGTGGTTCCGTCATACCTGTGGTTCCGTCATACCTGTGGTTCTGTCATACCTGTGGTTCTGTGATACCTGTGGTTTCGTCATACCTGTGGTTCCGTCATACCTGTGGTTCTGTCATACCTGTGGTTCTGTGATACCTGTGGTTCCGTCATACCTGTGGTTCTTTCATACCTGTGGTTCTGTCATACCTGTGGTTCCGTCACACCTGTGGTTCCGTCATACCTGTGGTTCTATCACACCTGTGGTTCTATCACATCTGTGGTTCTATCATACCTGTGGTTCTGTCATACCTGTGGTTCCATCATACCTGTGGTTCTGTCATACCTGTGGTTCTATCATACCTGTGGTTCCGTCATACCTGTGGTTCCATCATACCTGTGGTTCTATCATACCTTTGGTTCTATCACACCTGTGGTTCTATCATACCTGTGGTTCTATCATACCTGTGGTTCTATCATACCTGTGGTTCTGTGATACCTGTGGTTCCGTCATACCTGTGGTTCCGTCATACCTGTGGTTCTATCATACCTGTGGTTCTGTCACACCTGTGGTTCCGTCATACCTGTGGTTCTATCATACCTGTGGTTCCGTCATACCTGTGGTTCTATCATACCTGTGGTTCCGTCATACCTGTGGTTCCGTCATACCTGTGGTTCTATCACACCTGTGGTTCTATCATACCTGTGGTTCTATCATACCTGTGGTTCTGTGATACCTGTGGTTCTGTCATACCTGTGGTTCCGTCATACCTGTGGTTCTGTGATACCTGTGGTTCCGTCATACCTGTGGTTCCGTCATACCTGTGGTTCTATCATACCTGTGGTTCCGTCACACCTACCCTCACTTCTCCAGAGAACCACAGGTCAGTATTCCGTTCAGTTTTGTGGAATGTATTATCTGAATGTACTCAGAGTTTGGACTGAACCGTGGAACCCATCCTTCAGGTTCTTTTCTGCCCCTTCTACTTTACTTGAAACACTGTCCAACTTTTCTGTTGTGACTAAATTATTGTTTTCATTTTTATCTTCTTACCTTTCTTTTAAACCTGTATCCTTTCATGGCGTGTGCTGCTGACCTGTTCATCTCAACCTCAATGAGACCTGATGAATAAAATAATTCAAGCTGACCGTCCACACTTGAACCACACCTGCTTTCATTTCAGATCCACTGTGGTTCTGTCCAATACTTCTGGACCTGAGTGTTTCTGAAACACCTCTGAGCGCAGACGGAGGCGACGTGCTCTTTGGTCAGCTGGGTTCCACAGCAGCAGACTGAGTGGGTGTTTGTTTATGACATAATAATAACTGACCAGATGTCAGAAGGAGTGGTCCATCCACACTGTCAAGAGGAAGTGAGTCACAGTGTGGCTGAAAACAAGTGAAACCTGATCCACATACGCACACAGGGTTAATGAGTGATCAGGACTCCAGCCGGGTTCTGTGAGGTGCATGTTGGGTTTAGTGTTAGTGGCTGACTGCTCTGTTGGTCTGTCTGTCCCCCCCCCCCCCCCCCGTGTCTGTCTGAGCTGCAGTCGCCTGCTCTTGTTTGTGGTTTGAAGGGAGGGTGTCATGACACTTCATACAGCAGCTCTGAAACGCCACGCCAGGAAGTGAACGGGGCTGAAGCGGCTCTGCAGGGCTCACACCACCCATGACACACACTGAGGAGCTCCACGGCTGACGCAGCACTCCATGGGTGAGTAGAGTCCACTTCAGGACCGTTTAACCCACCGTGTACGCTTTACGGACCAGTTTGGGTTTTTTATGGAACCACTGCACGACTGGTTTTTTCAAACATCAGACTAAAGACACAATGAGTCACAACAAGTGCAACTCAGGACGGGGAAATGGTTAAAAATAATCAACTCTCTGTGGCGTTACTTCATGACGTAGATGTGAAACTCGGGGGTTTACGACAAACGAGCGAAAGTGTAAATGTATGAGCTGATCAGATTTGGTCTTTTTGTGTGAAGATCCACATCCAGAACCTGTAAAGTGAGCGTCAGAAGCAGTGGTTTGTCTTTAAACAATGGGTCCGTTGTCACACAGAAGTAGTTTCTCTGAACTCATGATAACTGTCGCTGGGAGATATTATCAGCTGCGGTTCAGTCAGTTTTCATTTGTTGAGTGAGTGCTTTGAAAACTGCAAGGACGTCTGTTTGTGTGTAGGTTTTTCTTTCAAATAATTCAGTTAAAGGTTTAATATGAGAGATTTCAGAGATAAAACGTCAGGGTTTTTGTTATATGTTTTGGTGATGACTACGTTTATGTCAAAACTCTCCATGAATGTGAAATGAAATGAAAGCCGGTGCTGGTCCTCACCTTTTGCAGGTCTGTGGTAAGGTTATTATCATTAACGAAAACTAACAAAATGGCGGAAACTAGAACTGAAAAAACATTTTCATTAACTGAAGTAAATAAAAATTATAATTAAGAGAAAAAACAATTACTAACTGAAACTGTATTGTTGCTTACAAAACTAAAATGGATCAAAATTCTGGATAAAATTCCCTTCGTTTTCGTCTTCGTCAACATTGGAATTATACAAAAATGATTTATTTCATTTGAGCAATTTTAGCTAGCAGCACCATATGACATGTCATGGTCCGTCACTTGTGTTCACTTGTGGTTTCCAGTCGTCTTCTGGTCCCCACTCTACCCAGAAACATGGAGACTAAAGTTGGGAGAAAGCAGCAGAGTCCTGTCTGGGATTTATTTGAATATGACGACAGAGAAGAAGAGAAAAGATATAAAAAAAACTAAAACTAATACTAGAACTAAACTAAAACTAAGCATTTAGAAAAAAATGAAAACTAATTTAAACTATCAAACCTGCTCTAAAATCGAATTAAAACTAACTGAATTAGAGAAAAAGAAGTCAGAACTAAATAAAACTAAACTATAATGAAACATCCAAACCTGTTCTAACCTCGGTCTGTAGTTGCTGGTTTCAGTCTGGGTTTCGTTGGCACCTGTTGGGCTGTTCATGGCACTGTTTCCAATCATGTTAGCATCGACGTTTCTTCAACAGAGCAAGGTAAATGGTAATGGTGAAGGTAAATTTAGCATACTTTAAGAATAAAATATATCAACAATTTGCAATAGAAAAAATTATAGCCACAAACGAAAGAGGTTAGAAGTGCATTGTCAAAAGTGGGCGGGGCTTGGTTATGCCTTCGACTGATGTCAGCTCAGACTGATTCTTGAAGGGAGGAGGAGGAAGATGGAACCTGATGGGATGGGCTGTTTTGTTTTTTGTTGTTGTAAAATGATGTGAGGGTATTTTTAAGACTCCAAAGTACTTTTGTTGTTTGGTTTTGTCTTTCATCTGTTTTAATCAGTTTTTTGTCTATTGTATGTTTATTTTATTTTTTTTTAATTTCAGTCTAGTCTGTTTTCTGTCTGTTGTCTTCTAACGTGTGTGTGTGTGTGTGTGTATGTATTAGGGATGTAAAGATATGAAAATTTCAAATCACAGTTATCATGGCCAAAATTATCAGTTACTATATATATATATATATATATATATATATATATATATATATATAGTGTTGTTGAAATTGTGCTCCAAATGTTCAAAAACTACTGATACACTAATTTAACCAAGTTGTATTTAAAAAAAAAAAAAAAAAAAAACAATAATAAAATAATAGGCACAATGTACTTTCTGTGGCAGAAACTTTCAAATATTAATATGTAAACATCAAACATACAAATATGCATTAAAGATGACACCTGATGGACACTGTTTGACCATTTTCATATCAAGTTTGAGATAGACAGATAGACAGATAGATAGATAGATAGATAGATAGATAGATAGATAGATAGATAGATAGATAGATAGATAGATAGATAGATAGATAGATAGATAGATAGATAGATAGATAGATAGATAGATAGATAGATAGATAGATACGAGGGCCGTTCAATAAGTTCATGGCCTCACCCAGAACAGAACAACACAGACTGATGATTTATATTTTATTTTTCAACATAATCTCCATTTACAGCAATGCACTTGGTCCATCGATGTTCAAGCATCACTATCCCATCACAAAAGAATGTAACATCCTGTATTATAACAACCAGTATTTCTGGGTGAGGCCATGAACTTATTGAACAGCCCTCGTAGATAGATCGATAAACAGACAGAGACAGGTAGATAGATAGGACGGAGGTCTCTCACTGTCTTTCTCTGTGCACTTGGACCAGTCTGTCCCATACATATCTCTCTCTCTCTCTCTCTTTCTCTCTCTCTCACTGTCTTTCTCTGTTTCTCTCTCTCCCTCCCTCTCAAAATAAAAAAAAAATTACAAAATTAAAAAAAAAAAAAATTTACTATTTTGTTTACGTTCAGGAAAAGAGTTACTGTTTTGTAGCTAACTCACAGTTCTAACACCTCACAGCTGATGATATGACACGCAGTGAAGGTTCAGTTTGATTCATTTTCGGCAATATTTTAAATTTCTGTTATTTCTATCTGGAACAGTGTTAGAACTGAATGTCAGAGTCTTAAAGTCGTCCACCTGTTTCAGTTTTATCTGTAAAGTCAACAGGTTCAGGCTTTTGTGTGTAAATGTATAGATCCATTTACATATAAAATAATAATAATAATTAAAAAAAAACAACAACTGTCTTTGAGTTGTGCTGCCATCGCTGCTCTGTGGATGTTTCACTCTTTCATGGATGTTTTTATTGACCAGTTGGAGGTTAAAGAGTGGTAAACTTTCCTGTTGCATTAGTCTGAAGGCGGGGCTTCAGTTTATGTGTGAAGCAGTTACAGATGTGTGTATGTGTAGTTCCTTTACAAGTGCATCTGCCTTTACTGTTACATGCAGGCCTTGGTTTTATACGTTCAGTGGTACATGTATGTCTGCACAAAGCCTGACAGTCGCTGTGTTTAATAGTCATGTGACCACTTCAGTCATCGGAGGCTGAAGCGAACCTTTGATCGTCTGTTCACCAGCAAAATATTAGCACCTCATACCCATAAACCTTTAATCTGGTTGGAATAATGTACGTCTATTTTTGGGGTAAATTGGTCCCACGTTGGGTTGACATTTAGGTTTAGGACCATCAGCCACTGCAACATCATCGTGGCTGCGTCACAATCATATTAAATACTGTACGAAGAAGTCGCATGACACGACTTTGTAGACTTTTAATTTGGTGCAGATGTGTGTGGACATCTGTCTGAAAAGGCAGTGAAGGAAAGACGGTTCTGCAGATTTAACCAATGTTACTGAGTCTGGAAAATAGAAAATAAAACGATGACAGGATCAGAGAAAAGAGGGATATTATAGACGGTTTAGTCATGCACTACCTTTGTCTACATTCTCAAATTCAGTTTCCAGTTTTACTCTGTAGAATGAGCAGAATTGGATTTTGTTTTCATCTTTCTCTGTCAAACAACATTTTTAAAAATTTATTAATGCGTTATATTTTTGATACTTACAAGAAATACTAAGTTGAAAGTAATTAAATTTTACTTATTTTTAGTTGTATTTGCAATTGCCTCTCTGGAAATGTTTCTAGTCAAGAAACATTTTGATGCATATGCACAATATGAATGTAACGATTAAAACAGTTAATTATCAAAAAAAAAAAAAAAAAAAAAACAGGAAACCAATTGCTCCTTCATTATTAAGTGAAATACCTTATTTCCTCTTGTGTATTTATAATTGCTCTTTAACCACGCAGAAATAAGTTTTATCCGATTACTCGATTAATCACAGGAATTTTCAGTAGAATGGGCTCTCTGCACAGCCTCACTACTTCCTGAACTTCAGGTGGCTCCTTTATTTCCTGTCTTCCATTATTGGACACACTGATTAATCCAGGTGTGTCTGCTACTTCTAGTTGTGACTACTGATTAATTAGACACACCTGGATTAATCAGTGTGTCCAATAATGGAAGACAGGAAATAAAGGAGCCGCCTGAAGTTCAGGAAGTAGTGAGGCTGTGCACAGAGCCCATACTCGAATACTAAAATATTCGATAGCTGCAGTTCTAATTGTCACTATACAGTACGTGCACCAGCAGGCGCATGGGGAACAAATGGGGGGGTCAAGTGCCTTGCTCGAGGGCACATCAGCCAACAACTTTCTCTGCCAGTCTGTGGAATTGAACCGGCAACTGTATCAAGTAGTATTATTAGATGTTTTAGCTCGTTTTCAGCTTTTCTCAAAAATTTGTAGAATTCTACCTTGATTTCAGTTCTGTCCTGTGAAATTTGTGGAGGTTTTAGTCTGTTTTTGGCTTCTTTTTTTTTTTTCTTTTTTTTTTTTTCTATAAAATTAACTGAATTCTAGCTGGTTTTCAGCTTTACTTTGTATAATGTGCATAATTTTAAGTTGTTTTCAGCTTTAACCTGTGAAATTTACAGTTTTAGCTTGTTTTGAGCTTTTCTTTGTCAAATTAGTGGGATTTTATCTTGTTTTCAGGCGCTCAATGTCTATAAAATCATTTTCTCATGTCTTGCACTTATTTGAATATTATTTATATGAGAGACATGAAACAGTGTAATGTACATTGTTTTATTCTGTTTCTGCTCTTGTATTTCTAAGGCCTTGGCCTGAATTTGTGAAGTGTTTTGCAGTAGTCCTGTGTTGTTATTATTAGCACCATATGAATAAAACTGAACTGAAACTCAAGTTGAGAGGAGGATGTTTGATCAAATATGGACGGAGCTCAATAAAGTTGGAAAAAAAAACCAAAAAACTCACAACAAAGACATAAACATTTAACCAAAGTCTTGTGTTTGTGTGAAGTAGAGCTTTAAAAACATGACAAAACAGAGCCACGTCTGTCAAAACCATCAAACTAAAACTGCGTGTTGTTGTTACGTCCATCAGCTCTTATTTTCAGCCCCAGTCGTGGTCTTTTCCTAACACTAACAGTCATTATAGTGTAAATCCAAATGGTGCTTTGCAGGTTTTAACTGCATTTGTGGTACTTTTCATTTTATTGGTCTATAGTTTGGGTCTATGCTGTCGTTTAGATTCAAAGATGTGTTGAGGGTCTTGTATTTTTCATGGTGAATTTCAGCTTCTTGTCTGTTTCTAGTGTAGAAAAGGGTTTTAATTATATATATTTATTTACTTATTTATCAGCGCCTCGAGACTTTCATCATGTTGTGGTTTCTTTGTCCAGATGAATGACTGTTTTTTATGTAAGTGACCTGAAACTGAGGTTGAGGAATAAAATACATTCAATACTTTTCAGATTAAATGTGGGACGTTGAACAGTTCGTTTGTAATCTTTAATCAGAATGAGTTTAGTGAAGCTGAAGGAATATTTTCCATCCAACTGCAGCGGCTGAGGGTTGACTTCAGGTGGTGGAAGTTAATTCTTAACCTCAGGAGACAGACTGGGGTTTCGTAATCTTCACCTCGTTATCCACAACATAAGACTGATGTGATAACAGGTGACGGTAAATGTCTGTGAGGAAAGTCGTCTTAGTTCCGTCACACAAAGGAATGATTTACCAGAACCCAGTGAGCGGCAGATTTAGCGCTGTGAGCCTTTAAAGGACACAGGTTCAGTGTGTTTGTACATTCACTGGGATCTGAAAACTGAGGCAGAATGGGAGAGATTATTCACATGTTTATTTCTAAAAGGTTCAATTGTAAATGTAAACGTGTTCATGATATGATTTCATTCTTTTGTACTACAACAAATACAAACATTTTGAGATGTCATTATTACCCCCCCCCCCCCCCCCCCCCATCCCAAGGAAAAAAAAAAAAAAAAAAGGAAGGCAAGGGGTACTATTTTTGTTTTGTTTTGTTAGTTTGTTTGTCAACACTTTAGTAGCAAAACTATTTTTTAAATTCCTACCTAATTGGGTTGATAGATTGCCAGTGACCCAGAATAGACGTCATAAATTTTGGGAAAAGTAGGTAAAAGTTCACCTTTTTAATGATTTCTGAAAATCTTCCCCTTTACTTATCATGGGTGAAATGGGAACGAGTGGCGGGGTTTGTTGTGCCTGGCACCACTTGTTTATAGATTAGATTAGTTTAGATTATTTATTTATTTTCAAACTATTACCACTTCAATCACATAAAAGCACATTATTTTTGTTAAATTATGACTTTTACAGCAGTTTTTTGAAGTGGACATTTTTATCCTGAATGACTCAAGAGGGGAGTAAATGTTAAATGTAATGTTACAAAAAATGAATAATGCACCAAAGTCAGTATTTGGCTAATGCAGGGGTGTGGAACTGCTTTTAGGTCAGGGACCACATACACGTGATCTGAAGAGGGCCAGGCCAATAAAATAATAGAATAATAATCTATAAATGAGTGAAAGAAGTAAAATTACATTATGAAAATGTTTACATCTTCAAACTGTCCTTTATAAAAATGTGAATAACAGGAACAACCTGAAATAAATAAATGTAATTTTAATAAAATTCCGCTGCAGTTTATCATTTACACATGTGCATTACAACTTACACATCACAGTGGATCTACAAATACACAAAACATTCAGTAAATTTGGAGAAATTTGAGGAACACAATTCCAGTTAACAGAAAAAATAACAAAAAACAACAAATATAAACAAAACAAGTGTTCAGAGAACGCAAACCTCCGCCAAGCACCCTGAACGGTGTGCATGTGTGGATCGACTATTTCTGTTTAAATTCAACAGTTTCCAGGTTGTTCCATACAGCAGAAACAGCTGAAGCTTGGTACCAGTCAGGTGTATGTCAAATATATAGATTCAATTCACATCAATATTTGTTGAGTTCTGATTTTAAATGTGTGGTAAATGGGATTTTCAATGTTAAATGTAAATGTCCACAGAGTCCACATTCTACAGTGGATGTGGACACTTTTGTGCCAGATACAAGATATTGTTCTAAGGTATGGGTGGATCCAATTGGAGTCGTTTTGAATTTTTATGAATTTTCAAAAATTGCTCAATGATGACAGATGGAAAATTGTAGATGTTGTGACCTTGCTGTGACCTTGAACTTTGGCCTACTGGGACCAAAATGTACTGGGTTGGTCTCAGGGCCTAGGCCTATCTGTGGGGAAGATTTGGGAAAGATGGGTGGAAGAGTTTTCCCGTAAAGTTGCTAACAAACAAACAAACAAACACACAAAGCAAAGTGACCACAATACCTCCTAGTGGAGGTAATAACGAAGAACAATGAGAAACTTGTACAAATGTGAATATAATGAGCAGAAATAAAAAAAAAGAACAAAAAAAACAAAAGCAAACAAATATGATCAAATTAAACAAAAACAAAACAAAACCTGCAAAAAAATGAACAAAAACTTGAGGTACCTTAACAAATTTTCACAAATTCCTCCTACGGGCCAGATTGAACCCTTTGGTGGGCCAGTTTTGGCCCACATGCCTTATGTTTGACACCCCTGGGCTCATGTTTGACACACCCAAGACTAATTAAAAAATAATAGTAATCCCCCAGACACAGGGACATTGGTCCTGTGTTCTTAGGGTTCATGGGACAGTTGTTTGCCTCTTTTCATTGGACGCTGTCATGGAGGTTGGTTTTCAGAGGAGCAGGTTGGCTTCGTAGGCGTTGGTGTGTCTGACCTCTGTTGTTCCAGCTCGAGGGGCTGGAAAGTCCCCCAGACTTCTTTCTCAGTCTGTGGCCGTCTTGTCCATGTGTGTGAAAATGGGAGGTGGAGCTCGTATCCAGCAGCCAGTCATGTCGCAGCGCTCAGGAAGCAGGAAGGAACACGTGGAAGCCGGTCGGCCAATGAGAGGCCAGGGCCCCTCCAGGAAGTGAGCGGCGGAGTATCAGGACTTCAGACCCCCCACACACTTCCTTCACGACGAGGCGATTGTTCTGCGTCCGTCTGCATCTGGACTGCATTTCATCTTCAAGTCCGAACACCTTCTTTGTCTTTGTCGACTTGATTTTCCCATCGTCTGACTGTTTGTTCGTCTGTTCGTCCATCTGACCAACTCTACGCCCCGTCTTCGCCGCCCCGTCGCTCCACCGGGTTCTAAAGTATGGTGGTACATGGTCCTGTTTGGCCGTCATGTCTGCTGACATGTCTGCACCGTCCGTGAAGAAGAAGAAACCCACCAGCCGGAGCATCAAACCCAGCGTCAGGATGTGTGTTCTGGACCAGAGGGACGTCATGTAAGTCTGCACCCACGACTTCTGGGGCACTTCCTCTCACTTTGCGGTGGATTTTAGGGGGTTTTTTTGGTTTTGAGGGACGTTTCAGAGAATCACCTTCAGTTCCACCTGTTTCTTTCATAAGTCACCGAAGTCTAAAACAGCAAATATGCTGTTTGACTTTGAATATAAATATTAATTGTTTGCAGACGACTCACTGCTCTCTGATAAAACCTTTATGAAAGACACCAGGGTTTGGTTTGGTCGGGTGAGATGTTTTTTATTCATATTTAGACCAGAGGTGTCAAATATATGGTCTGTGGGCCAAAACCGGTCCGCGTAAGGGTCCAGTCCGGGCTGTGGGATGAATGTGTGAAATGCAAAAATTACACTGAATATATTAACAATTAGTGGTGTTAAAATCAGTTTAGTTCAGGTTCCACTTTCAGACCAATATGAGCTAAAGTGGATCAGAACCAAGGTTATTATCGTTAACGAAAACTAACGAAATGACGAGAATTAGAATTGAAAACACATTTTTGTTAACTGAAATAAATAAAACTATCATTAAAAGAAAAAAGATAACTAACTGAAACTGTATTGTGTGTTTACAAAACTAACTAAAACATATAAAAACTTATGGATAAAATTCCCTTCGTTTTTGTCTTTGTCAATGTCGGATTGATATGAAAACAATTTGTTTCACTCTAGCAATTTTAGCTAGCAGCACCATACGATATTTAACTGTCCGTCACTTGTGTTCACTTGTGGTTTCCAGTCGTCTTCTTGTCCCCACTCTACCTGGAAACATGCAGACTAAAGTTGGGAGAAAGCAGCAGAGTCCTGTCTGGGATTTATTTAAATACAATGGAAACAAAGAGAAAAGAGACAATAAAACTAAAACTAAACTAAAACTAAGCATTTAGACAAAAATGAAAACTAATAAAAACTAGCAAACCTGCTCTAAAAATGAATTAAAATGAACTGAATTAGAGAAAAAAAGTCAAAACTAAATAAAACTAAACTAGAATGAAAAATCCAAAACTATTGTAACTTTGATCAGAACTGGTAAAATCTGTTATCAAAGCCAAGTGGCCTCTGTGTGTGTGTGTGTGTGTGTGTGTGTGTGTGTGTGTGTGTGTGTGTGTGTCTGGAATCACACTAACTCCGTACACAGCTGACTGCTACAGTTTGTCATACTTATAGATTTTTGATCAAAGAACAGACTCACAAAAACAGTAAGTTGACAGGACCAATATTTTGGGAGATATTAGTAATTTTGAATACAATAGCTGATAATTATCAGTGCCAGTAGTTACTGTGCATCCCTCCTGCCCTCAGGGAAACGCTTCCGGAGCCTGAGGTGCAAAACTAACAGATTTTTAAATAGTTTTTATCCAGCAGCCATAAGACTGCTTAATAAAAGTTGAGGGGGTGCAGTGCAATTCAGAATCGTGCAATAATAGGTGCAATAGTGACCCCTCCATCGTGCAATATTTATTTATTTATTTATTTATTACCTTTACTAACTTATTTATTTATTTATTTTAGTGCAGTTTTTAATATTTTATCATATATATGGGTTGTTTTTAGTTGGAGTTTTTAGGATTTTTTTCTGTGTTTTTATTTCGTGTTGTGCATTTTGCTATTTCATTCTGTAACAGCATCTGGGATGTTTTTATTGAATGACAATTAAGAAATCTGAATCTAATATCAACCACACAATGGTTTCAGCTGTAATGGCAAGAAGAAAACAGTCAAAAACAGAACACATGCAAACCCATACGAATAGTGTGGGTGCAAATATTGTGAGTTTGTGGACCAACAGCTGATGCAGTACCTTCACATATCTCCTGTTTGTTCTTATTTATTTAACCCTTTAAACCCTAAACCTAAAATGGTCCGTCTGGACTTCTTTTCTTATTCTGACGAACTGAAAGGTTAGAAAATATGGTGCAAGTGACCACTTGTCTTTTCCAGATCTTTCAAAATCTAGCAATCATTTACAATTTACTACATGTTATAATTCTGCTTAAACGGCTTCTTCTGCAGTGTTTAGTACAGGCCTGAAGGAAATTACTGTAATGACCCGATGAAACCTATAAAGCGTAACATCTCAGGTTTCAGGAACTGTTGGAATTTTTCCAATCGCACAAACAGTGAAAGATAAGAGTTCCGTCCATCCAAACTGAATATCCACAGGGTGTGTCAGCGCTGATGCGTCAGGTTTTAAAGAGTTGAAGAAATCTCTTAAGTATTTATTAAAATAACTCTTGCAAATTTTTATAAGCTCTACATCAGGGCTCTCAAACTCATTTTCTTTCAGGTTCCACATTCAGCCCAATTTGATCTGCAGTGGGCCAAACCAATAAAATAATAACAGAATAACCTAGAAATAATGACGACTCCAAACTTTTGTCTTTGTTTTAGTGCAAAAAAAATCCAAAAAAACCAAAACATTAAATTATGAAAATACTCACAGTTATAAACTATCCAAACAAAAAAAAGATGTGAATAACCTGAAAAATAAGTGCAATTTTAACAATATTCTGCCTCAACTTGTCATTTGTCCGTGTGCATTCTGGATCAGATCTACAAAGACACTAAACACTGAGGAACAGACAGAAAAGAGTTCAAATTGGGCTGAATTTTCTTTAGACATTTCAGGTTGGTCATATTTGTTCAGGTTATTCACATTTTATTGTTACAGGATAGTTTGTAAATGTAAATATTTTCATAATTTAATGTTATTTTTTTGCACTAAAACAAAGACAAAAATTTGAAGTTGTCATTATTTATAGGCATTGTGTAATATTATTTCTTTCACCTCAAACCCAGTAGTAAATGTGCAGTCATTCTTTTTTGTGGGTTCTTCTGCTGTTATTATTTAACTGTAGATCATATTGGTCTGTATGTGGAACCTGAACTAAAATGAGTTCCACAGCCTGGACTGTGGAATTTTTACACTTAGTAAATTCATCCCAGGGGCCGGATTGGAGCCTTTGGGGGGGGACGCATGTTTGAGACCCCTACTCTACACCATGGTGTTTTCCAATGAGAACAAACCAACGGTAACATCGTACATGGTGGTGATGTTCTTTAACTCCCTGGAGGGGGGGTCATTTGGCACATGCCAGCCCTTTTGTCACAAATTAGTTTTTGGGGGGCAGCAGGTAGTCAATAATAAGGTCGGGGGGGGGGGGGGGGGTCACTTTCACTTTCCCACTGCTTTATTGACAGAGCTATGTAACCCACCACGTCCTCCTCATACAGGTCCGTTACTTTTCGGATTACGTCTGGCCCCACAAATTTTTTTCGGGCATGGGGGGGTGCCAGTAGGCTCATGATGCCGTTAGTGGGGCGTGGTTCAAAAAAGGCTGAGAAACCCCTGCTTGAACTGATTGGCTTCTTCAGGAGAATTATGGAAGATCAACTCAAATGTCACTTAAAACCAAGAAATGCATGATTACCTCCTCCAGGAGGTATTGTGGTCACTTTGCTTTGTGTGTTTGTTTGTTTGTTTGTTTGTTTGTTTGTTTGTTTGTTTGATTGATTGTTAGCAACTTTACGTGAAAACTATTCCGACCATCTTTCCCAAATCTTCCCCACAGATAGGCCTAGGCCCTGGGACCAACCCATTAAATTTTGGGCCAAGTAGGCCAAAGTTCAAGGTCACAGCAAGGTCACAACATCCACAATTTTCCATCTGTCATCATTGAGACGTTTTGGAAAATTCATAAAAAATTCAAAATGACTCCGATTAGCCTCCAATTTGATCCACCTGTAGCTTAGAACAGTATCTTGTATCTGGAACTAAATTGTCCACATCCACTGTGGAATGTGGACTCTGTGGACATTTACATTGAACATTGAAAATCCCATTTACCACACATTTAAAATTAGAACTCAACAAATATTGATGTGAATTGAATCTAATTGGACAGACACATGACTGGTACCAAGCTTCAACTGTTTCTGCTGTATGGAACAACCTGGAAACTGTTGAATTTAAACAGAAAGAGTCGATCCACACATGCACACCTTCAGGGTGATGGCGGAGGTTTGCGTTCTCTGAACACTTGTTCTCTGTTGTCTTTGTAGGTTCTCATTTGTCCAGGTCATTGTTCTTCTTCTTCTAGGTTCAACTAGAGCGAAACCAGTCCAGTTGAACCAAGATGAATGATTCCCTGTCCGCTAGCTGCCCTTGATTGGCTCATATTTTCAGAAAAGTCCCTAAAAAGTGCTGTGTTTGCAGTTTTAGCTGCTTATTCTGTCCCAGTGTCTAATCGTACAATCCAAGAAAACAAACCAGAGTTCACTCAGTCCTCATCACTTCTGCTGCAGTTTTATGTATAAAAGCCTTATCTTCCCCGAAAACAGCTCTGCTTTGCATTTGTTCCTCTATAGAATTCAGGCATGAATGCATCTGCATTTGCATTTTCTCACAACACATGCTAACAGTGGTGGCGTCTTGACGACTTTCAGCGGACATGAAACTGTCTGTAAATAAACCTGAGTAACGCTTCTTTTAGAACCAAACACCCACACGACAGAAACGGCAGGTTTATTCTGAAACATTTCACACATAGATGACATCCATGAAGGAAATAGAACAGAAAATGTGTCTTAGAATCAGAAGAACGAAGAGGAAAAAGAAGGAAGTGGCATCAAAAGATAAAACAGCAAAACATATGAAGGAAAATTAAAGAGGCAGTGCAGCGGGAGGAGGTGAATTCAGTTAAAAAAGTGTACAAAACAGCTGCAGGACGAGCTCAGTTTACAGTTACAGTAATGACAGCATCTGCAATGACTCCTCATTGGTCAGATCACACAGGAAACAAGTGATGAGGTTAAAAAAAAAAAAAAAAAACCTTGTGAGGATGTTAATACAGGAAAATACGTTTGCAGCGACAGAGAAGCATTTGTAGAAAGCAGAATCAAACTGAGGCGAAAGAAACAAAAAGGGGAAGGTGAGGATGAGGCTGTGAATGTGAATGAAACCCAGTGACGTAATGGAACCACACAGTCGACTGGTGTTAGACCTGACACACACACAGAGGGTTCCAGTCGTTCAGTGTGTGGAGCCTCAGACCTCCACCCTGGTCTGGAGGCGCTGCTCTGACTCCACTCACAACTCTGACTTCCATTTTACCTCCAATGTCTCTCAGGTCTGTTTATTTGTGTAGCACTATTCATCCACAGGGTAACTCAAAGAAAAAAGAATGAAAAAAGAAAAGGTCACAGAAAAAAGAGACATTGAAATGACGGTAAATAAATTGAACTTATATAGTGCATTTTCTACGCCTTCGTGGTGCCCAAAGCGCTTTACAGCTCCTCACATCCACACCAGCAGGCGGCTGCTGCCATACAAGGCACTGCCAGGCTCTACTGGGAGGGGTTTAGGGTTCAGGGTCTTGCCCAAGGACACTTCGACATGTGGAGCCAGGATTCAAACCGCCGATCCTTTGGTCACTGGACGACCCGCTCTTCCAACTGAGCCACAGCCGCCATTAAAGCAAAAAAAGGAAAAAAAAACATTAAAATCACGAGAGATAAACCAGGATTTTAAAATGCATTCACAGAATAAAAGAAGGACATTAATGATATTAAAATCTTACATTAGAATTATCATTAAAATTAAAATAGAATGAAGCAAGACATTAAAATCAAAAAAGTGCATTTAAAAGACTAGACTCATTTACTCAGAAGCACATGAAAAGATTACTTTTATTGTCAGAAGCTGCTGGTTACTTTAGTTGGAACACACTGGAGGGGAGTTATTGATAGTTTTCTGTTGCATCTGTGCACATCCTTAACCCTCTGGTATCCGACCCATAGACGTTCTTCAGAACCACCAACAGCCCATAATCTGCACTGTTGTACTAATGTCAACATGTTTTTTGTACAGTTTGTTTAGAACTTTTTTCACAATTTTTTTTGTATTTCATCAACTTGAGCCATCATCAAAAATACCAAATATTCAATAACTGTCATATATACTGCAGATAGATAGATAGATAGATAGATAGATAGATAGATAGATAGATAGATAGATAGATAGATAGATAGATAGATAGATAGATAGATAGATAGATAGATAGATAGATAGATAGATAGATAGATAGATAGATAGATAGATAGATACGAGGGCCGTTCAATAAGTTCATGGCCTCACCCAGAACAGAACAACACAGACTGATGATTTATATTTTATTTTTCAACATAATCTCCATTTACAGCAATGCACTTGGTCCATCGATGTTCAAGCATCACTATCCCATCACAAAAGAATGTAACATCCTGTATTATAACAACCAGTATTTCTGGGTGAGGCCATGAACTTATTGAACAGCCCTCGTAGATAGATCGATAAACAGACAGAGACAGGTAGATAGATAGGACGGAGGTCTCTCACTGTCTTTCTCTGTGCACTTGGACCAGTCTGTCCCATACATATCTCTCTCTCTCTCTCTCTCTCTCTCTCTCTCTCTCTCTTTCTCTCTCTCTCACTGTCTTTCTCTGTTTCTCTCTCTCCCTCCCTCTCAAAATAAAAAAAAAATTAAAAAAAAAAAAAAACCATATATAATGCATTTTAGATACAGTATCTTGAATTGTTTTTCTTAGTTTAACCAACCAAATCCCCTCCCTCCCACTCTTCCCACAAACATACAAACTACCACAAACATGAAGCAAAACAAAAAAAAAAAAAACAAAAAGGGGGGGGGGGGGGGGGGGGGGGGGGGCACAATAATCTAAATCATGGTATGTGTAAATTAAATAAAGGACACTTTCAGGTGTTCAGGGTATATGACGCTATGGGGGGTGTTGAGCCTGTCAGACTACAAAATGAAGGGGGACCATAGCTTAGGGAACTTTCCAACTGACCCTCTGGAAGATCAATAACTGTCATATTTTTAACCCTTTAAATTCTATGTTTGTAATGTGAACAAACCATACTTTTTATATTCATCAATATTCTACATACAAATTTGTTGGGTTTTTTTGTTGTTTTTTTTCCATCCTGTTATATGTCACTGATTAACACTGATATTGGTTCATACACATTTTTTTTTTTTCTTTTCAGTCCAACTTTATTTATAAAGCACTTCAAAAACGACCAAAGTGCTGTACAGAAGAAGAATTAAAACCAAAATAGAAGAATAAAATACAGAAAAGATTTAAAAGACATAGAAACTGTGCAAAAAAGAAAACAGTGCTGTACAGAAGAATAAATAAAACCAAAATAAAAGAATAAAATACAAGAATAGATTACAAAAAAACATAAAAAGCCATACAGTTAAAAACAACAAAAGAAATACATAAATAAAATAAATAGATAAATAAGAACAATAAACCAGTACCAAATAAAAACAGCAGAATACAGATAGTACCTTCAAACATCTGACATGGTTCCAAAAGCCAAGGAGAAACGATGGGTTTGAAGAAGGGGTTTTTGGTTCTAGGTCAAATGTTCAATGTGTCAGTGTGCATTTTGTACTCACTTGGTAGAAGGGTGTTAGTGTAGGAATTACACACTGTTTATTATGGGATGGTTTTAGTGGATGGATCAGAATTTACAAAATCGTGTAAAAATGAACAACTTTTGAATTCTGACCTAAAACAAATAAAAATAATACAACCTTTAATAGCAGGAAGTGCAGAGTGTGCATAATGTGCTCACCTGGATACCAGAAGGTTAAAACACTTTTCATTTGTAATTATTTCATTGTGTTTTCACACTTCGTTGTGTAGCTGTCAACCATGAGATAAGGATGTTTTAATCCACTTTCAGACAAAGTAAAGCAGAGACAGGAAGGATGTTAGATTAATAAATGTAACGGACTGGAAACCAATTCTGACCTAAAACTAATACTATGACCTTTAATAACAGGAAGTGTAAGGTGTGCATAATGCGCTCACCCAGACACCAGAAGGTTGTGTCAAAAGGTGCAACAAGATGTAAACAACGAAACAAGAAGAAAGCATGAAATCCAATGAGTGAAGGTTCGAGTGGAGCAGGCTTCAGTTCATCTGCTCTGAAACATAATAATAATAATAATAATAAAAATAATAATAATAATAATACATCAGTTTTATGTAGCACTTTTCAAAGTACATCAGACTGAGGAACGTTTCTGTTCAAGATTTAAGGCTTTCGATTGACAGTGGAGACGACAAAGTCAGGACCAAGAGTTTACAGGAAACAGGATCTCATTTTCAAACCCATGTCGGGGGGTTGAAGGGGGCAGAGGGGGAGGGGAGGGGGAGGGGCTTGTAGTTACAGTAAATCACATCTTCCTGCCTTTTCGTTCCATCTTCTGTCACCGACCGCGACTGACTGAAGGTTTGAACGAAACAAATGAAACCTAGTGTTGAAGCAGAAGCTGTGTGTGTGTGTGTGTGTGTGTGTGTGTGTGTGTTTGTGTGTGTGTGTGTGTTGGTATATTTGTGTATTAGTGTATTTGTGTGTTTGTGATTGTGCATTTGTGTGTGTGTGTGTGTGTGTGATTGTGTGTGTGTATTTTTGCATTTGTGTGTTCGTGCATTTGTGTGTGTATTCGTGTGTTTGTGCATCTGTGTATTTGTGCATTTTTGTGTTTGTGTGTATGTGTATTTGTGTGTGTGTGTGTGTGTATTTATGTGTTTGTGCATTTGTGTATTTGTGCATTTGTGTGTGTGTTTGTGTATTTATGTGTTTGTGTATGCGTTTGTGCATTCATGCGTTTGTGCATTTGTGTGTGTGTATTCGTGTGTGTGTGTGTTTGTGCATTTGTGCATTCATGCGTTTGTGTGTGTGTTTGTGCATCTGTGTATTTGTGCATTTTTGTGTTTGTGTGTATGTGTATTTGTGTGTGTGTGTGTATTTGTCCTTTTGTGTGTTTATGTGGTTGTGTATGTGTGTGTGTTTGTGCATTCATGCATTTGTGTGTGTATTTGTTTGTGTGTGTTTGTGCATTCATGCATTTGTGTGTGTATTTCTGTGTTTGTGTGTGTGTGTATTTGTGTGTGTGTGTGTTTTTGTAATAATAATATTACATTGCATTTATAAAGCACTTTTCATTCAGCAGAATCTCAAAGTGCTACAGAGAGAAGTATGTATCTGTGTGTACTGTTGGTGAGGCCGTTGTTGAAGTGTGTGGTTCCTGTTTGACCATATTTGGACACAGGAAGTGCCTTCTTGTGTGCAGCTGAAGCCGCAGGTAGAGGAACAGGCCCTGCTGGGTGCAGCTGTGTGTGTGTGTGCGTGTGTGTGTGTGTGTGCGTGTGCGTGTGCGTGTGTGTGTGCGTGCATGCATGCGTGTGTGTGTGAAGCTGCTTTCTGTTTCTGTGTTTCTGAGAAAAAACTCACATGAACCCTTAAAGGGACACTTTCCAAAGGACACGTTCTACTTCTTTCACCTTTCTGAAGTCATTTATCTCCATTTATTCTCACATTATCTTCTGTATTCTGCATTTTTTGAGTGAAAATCAGGTATTTTCTTATATTTAATTCACTGACCACATAGATGTTCATAAAATATCAGATTAATGTTGAGGGTTATTATATCAAAAACAGAAAAAATTGATGTAAAAAGGGACTTTTTCTGCAAAATGTGTCAATAACTGAACATAAAAAGAAGCATCGACAATATTTGCGTTTATCAGACTACATGGCTTTTACTGGTCAAACTGTTTATTCATTTATTTTGTTCATTTAGTTGCTTTTTTTCTCCATGTTTATTATTTTGTAAATATTCTTATTTGCTTTTGTTTATTTGGTTTGTTTTTTATTCTGTTTGTTTTTTTTTTGTTGTTGCCAATTTTTCTTTTTTTTTTTTTCTTCAATTTATCTCAGTTTGTGGCTTATTTTCTTCATGTTCTTCATTATTTTGTTGATTTATTATTCATTTTTGTTTATTTTATTGATACTTTTGGCTGTTTCTGTTCATTTTGTCGCTCTTCTTATTCTTTTTTTACTTCCTTTTGGTCATTATTTATGAGTTTGTAAGTTCTTTATTCATTTTTGTTCATTTCTTGTTCATGTATTGATAAAAGTAGTGGATCAGAAGTCATTAAACTGTTCAGGTTAGTAGATGGTTTTGGTACAGGTGGATGTTTGGGTGTTTGAGGGTTAATGGTCAGTTTAGCACAATGAGGAATTACATTTGAGTTGAATTCTCATCACTTTAGGTTGAAAAATTCTAGCGTTTTCTGGTCAAAGCTTCTTAAATGTGAATATTTGTTGTTTTCTTTGGACTAAACTAACAATATAAATACATTTTTCATTATATTTGATACTCAGAAAACCAGAAAAAGCTTGTGGTGTTTGTTGGCTGAAGGCACAGCTGGGTTTATTGTTGCCTCTGCGTCCTTTTTGGGTGCAGAATAATCACAGTGTTTGGTTGTGGATTAAAGGGCGGTCTGCTTTTGGACTGTGCAGCTGCAGCACAGCTCCAACATGAACCAAAACTCGGCTGTTTCCACATACAACATGCACTGGTTCATCAAAAAGCAGGAAATTCATTCATTCATCTTCTGATCTGCTTTATCCTTTAGAGCACAGGTGGCAAACTCATTTTAGTTCAGTTCCACATTCAGCCCAATTTGATCTGAAATGGGCCGAACCAGTAAAATAATAACAGTAAAAAAAGTAAAATTCTATTATGATCAGGTTTACATCTACAAAGTTTCCTTAAAAATCTGAATAACACAAACAACTTGAATTGTCTGAAGAAAAACAAGTATAATTTTAAAAATATTCTGCCTCGGTTTATCAGTTTATCATTTACACGTGTGCATTACAGTCGCACAAAATATTTAATAACAGGCAGAATATTGGTCAAATTGCATTTACTTTTCTTAAGACATTTCTGTTTGTTCATATTTGTTCAGGTTATTCACATTTTTTATAAAAGTATAGTTTGGTAATGTAAACATTTTCATGTAATTTTACTTTTTTGCACCAATAAAACAAAGAGAATATTTGGGGTAGTCATTATTTATAGGTTATTATGATAATATTTTACTGGTTCTGACCCATTTGAAATCTGACTGAACTGTGTGTGGAATCTGAATTAAACTGATTTTGACACCATTGTTAATATCTTCAGTGTAATTTTTGCATTTCACAAATTCATCCCGCGGGCTGGATTGGCCCCTTTGGTGGGCCAGATTTGGCCCCCAGGCCGCATGTTTGACACCTGTGCTTTAGAGGGTTGTGGGGGCGGAGCCTATTCCGACTATCTATGGACAAAGCCTGGACGTATGACCAGTTCATCACAGGGCTGACGTATAGACGAACAACCACCCACTAGTGGCTTTTCCATCGGACATACAGTATGCCCAAAACTTTACTGATATTTACTAAATGTCGACAAAACAGAAGTGCGAAATGACGGTTTTTCCATTAAATCACAAATGCGATGATTTGGTTATTTATTATCGCGAGACGACATGAGAAGTCACTCAATGAACATGGTGACGAACGTAAACATTGTGTTGATTTTCAGATATAGTCATTATTATTATGTTACCCCTCTGCTGGGACGCTGCTAGCAATTGTGGGCCCTTCATAAAATTCAATGTCTTGTTGATTTGTCATAATGGGGGGGGGGGGTTATATATGTGGGGGTGCAGTCCATAACTAACGCTGGTGTGAAGTGAAACTGAAACTGATCCTACTTTCAGCTTCTATACCTCTATTAAACAGCGGATCTTACATGAAATTTTCACAACTTCTAACCTGTGTCCACTGGACCCCCTCCACCACTCCATAGACCCCCCAGAAATGCTGGACCCCATGAATTTGTCATGTTTACCCCCCCCCCCCCCCCCCCCTTTACAGCACCCCAGCTCCTCTATCTCCTACTAAATTCTAAAATGACTGTTTCCTGGTGTGTCCACTCAAACCGCACCGTGTTTCTTTTAAAACTCTTCTTCTTCTCTTGTTGTAACGTCTGTAAACATCCAATTTTTTTTTTTGTTCACGTGACTCTACTTGAGTTGTCATTATTTATTGGTTATCATGCTATTATTTGACTGGTCTGGCCCACTTCAGATTAAATTGGGCTGAATGTGTCCCTCCCACCCCCACCCCCACCCCTGTTCTAGGGTTTAGTTCCAGTGTGTACTGTATCTGACAGATGAAGCCTTTGGTGTGTGTTGAGTTCATGTTCAGCTGTAAAACAGATGAGTGATGGTCTGAAGGTTGAGGTCTGTCAGGAAACAGACAGACGGACAGACATGGTTTTATCATTTTTCTGTTTCCTGGACGTGTGTGGTATGTGGCTGCCACATTTTCCCTCTGACCTTTACGTCTGCGTCTGCTCTGTGGTTGGAGCTTTTGTTCAGTTTGAATCAGAAAAAGGCTGAGGTTCAACCACGATGTGTCACTAACAGACACCTGACAGCTGCTCCAACCTGACAACGGAAACTCCACAGCACACTCATGTCCAACTGCACCTGCTGGGACACACCAACACCACCCTGCTGGGACACACCAACACCACCCTGCTGGTACAGACCAACACCACCCTGCTGGTACAGACCAACACCACCCTGCTAGTACACACCAACACCACCCTGCTGGTACAGACTAACACCACCCTGCTGGTACAGACCAACACCACCCTGCTAGTACACACCAACACCACCCTGCTGGTACAGACCAACACCACCCTGCTAGTACACACCAACACCACCCTGCTGGTACAGACTAACACCACCCTGCTGGGACACACCAACACCACCCTGCTGGTACAGACTAACACCACCCTGCTGGGACACACCAACACCACCCTGCTGGTACACACCAACACCACCCTGCTGGTACACACCAATACCACCCTGCTGGTACAGACTAACACCACCCTGCTGGGACACACCAACACCACCCTGCTGGGACACACCAACACCACCCTGCTGTTACACACCAACACCACCCTGCTGGTACAGACTAACACCACCCTGCTGGGACACACCAACACCACCCTGCTGGGACACACCAACACCACCCTGCTGTTACACACCAACACCACCCTGCTGGTACAGACTAACACCACCCTGCTGGGACACACCAACACCACCCTGCTGTTACACACCAACACCACCCTGCTGGTACACACCAACACCACCCTGCTGGTACAGACTAACACCACCCTGCTGGGACACACCAACACCACCCTGCTGTTACACACCAACACCACCCTGCTGGGACACACCAACAGCACTAGAATGAATGGATGGAGCAGGAACACCACCCAGCTTTTCCTCAGTATAATAATAATGGATCACATTTATATAGAGCTTTTCTATGAACGCACACTCAAAGCGCGTACAGAGGATCCATTATTCATTCCCTCTCACATTCTGGCTCTGCTGGTGGTGAACTACATCTGTATCTACAGCTGTTTTGGGGACAGAAGCGTGGCTGACAGCTCACGCCTACAGCCCCTCCGAACATTCATCCACCAGTGTGAGTAGCAGCACTGGAGGCAAGGAGGGTGAAGTGTCTTTTACCAAGGACACAACAGCACACGGACTGAGCGGGATTCGAACCGCCAACCCTTCAGTTATTGGACAACCCACTCTACCATCTACCATGGCCGCCCCATAGAATCCCCATGGGAGACCCCCGAGTATCAGATTTAAGAAGCTGAACAGGATTTATTTTATGTAGATTTAGTTGAATAATGGTGTATGCAGTGACTAGAGGTCAGTTTAAACTGGACTAGACTAGACTGGACTAGACTAGACTGGACTGGACTAGAGTAGACCAGACTAGACTGGACTGGACTAGAGTAGACCGGACCAGATTAAAACCACATGGTTGTAGTTTTTTGATAGTGTTTGCTAATTGTTTAATTTTAGACCAGTTAACCAGTCAATGGTTTCAGTCAGTTTGAGGAAATTGGTCTCTAGTTGGTCTTTAATTATTGTCTAATTGGTCTTTAATTGGTCTTGAACTGGTCTTTAGTTGGTCTTTAACTGGTCTTTAATTGGTCTTTAATTAGTCTTTAACTGGTCTCTAATTGTTCTTAATTGGTCTTTAACTGGTCTCTAATTGGTCTTTAACTGGTCTCTAGTTGGTCTCTAACTGGTCCTTAACTGGTCTTCATTCACACCTGTTCCTGGGTGGATCTAAGGTGCTGGTCTGTTGTGGTTCTGAGGTCAGGATACAGGATTTAAACAAATACTTATTCTGTTAAATCTACTTCTGACCCTCCTCTGTTCCAGGACTTAACCCTTCACGTAGACCAGGGGGGTCAAACATGTGGCCTGTGGGCCAGGACCAGCCAAAACTGGCTGAAACCGGCCCACCAAAGGGTCTGATCCGGCCCATAGGATGAATCTGTAAAGTTGTGCAAAAATTACACTAATGATATTAACAGTCAGTGTTGAACTGGTTTTAGCTCAGGTTCCACATACAGACCAATATGATCTAAAGTAAAATAATAATAATCACCTATAAATAATGACAGCCCCACATTTTTCTTTGTTGTCGTGCAAAAAATAACATTAAATCATAAAAATGTTTACATTTACAAACTATCCTTTAACAATAAAATGTGAATAACCTCAACAAATATGAACCTGAAATGTCTAAAGAAAATTCAGTGTAATTGAATTAATTTTCTGCCTGTTATTAAATGTTTTGTGCTTTTGTAGATCTGATCTGTAACAAATATGTAGAAATGATAAGTTTAGGCAGAAGATTGTTAAAATTCCACTTATTTTTCTTAAGAAATTTCTGTTTTTTTCAGGTTATTCACATCCTTTTTGCTTTATCAATTTTGACTTAATGTGTAATTCTAGTCGTTGAAAAGTGACTGTAATTGTATTATTTTCACCGATTATTTCCTTATTTAATTATTTATTTCTAAACTATTTTTGCACATTTCTACATGGTCAAATACATGTTCTAAGCCAGGGCTCTCAAACTCATTTTCTTTCAGGTTCCACATTCAGCCCGATTTGATCTGCAGTGGGCCAGACCAGTAAAATAATAACAGAATAACCTATAAATAATGACAACTGCACATTTTGTCTTTGTTTTAGTGCAAAAAAGCCCCATTTAATTACGAAAATACTTACTTTCATAAACTATCCAAACAAAAAAGATGTGAATAACCTGAAAAAACTGAAATTTCTTAAGAAAATCAGTGCAATTTTAACAATATTCTGCCTCAACTTCTCATTTGTCCATGTGCATTCAGGATCAGATCTACAAAGACACTAAACACTGAGGAACAGGAAGAAAAGAGTTCAAATTGAGCTGAATTTTCTTCAGACATTTCAGGTTGTTCATATTTGTTCAGGTTATTCACATTTTATTGTTGCGGGATAGTTTGTAAATGTAAATATTTTCATAATGTAATGTATTGTATTGCGCTAAAACAAAGAGAAAAGTTTGTCATCATGATTTACAGGTTATTCTGTTCTTATTTGACTGGTCTGACCCACTTTAGATCATACTGGTCTAAATGTGGAACCTGGACTAACAGACCCCTCTGGTCTAAACTGTTAAATCCAGGTCGGACTGAAAGTTGGAGGATGGCGTCTGAGTCAATCCCAGTAGGTCAGAGTTCAAACAGGAAGCTGCTTCCTGGATAATGGACGTCCGGGTTCGCATTTTTCTCTGTGATTTCACCTCGTTCCCAAATTGCTTCCCGTCTACAGCTGATAAAAATGACGGCCGCTGCTCGGAAAAATGAAAGTACTGAATCCCATGGAAAGAGCAACGGGTTTGAAATCAGTCAGATCTGAGTTAGGGAGGAAACCTGTCGAATGACTCTGGTATGTGTTGGACTTCCTGAGAAACAGCAGCTCTGACTGACAAATCACACAAGTATGAGGACAACAAACGGAAATAAAAAAGGGCTGAGAGGGCCTGGAAATGGATACCAGTCACTTTATGCAGTCGACTCCATTCAAAAACATCCATAAATCAACCAAAAATGGACAAGAAAGTCACCGACAACAGCAACGAATAAACAAAAAATGAATAAAATAAGCAAATATCAAATAAAATCAGCAAATTAGTGAAATAGATGAAGAAACAGTGAATAAAATAATCAATAAAATCAATGAGATGTGGAAAAATTCATAAAAGCGACTACAATGGTAATAATGAACTAAATTAACATAAATAATTAACAAAATAAACAACGATCAAAACGATGAATGAATAAATAAACAATCGAAATAAGCAATACAGTTATCCAAATAATGAACATCACATAAATTTTTTTTAAAAAATTAACAAATAAAATCAATAAAATAAGCAGTAAATACACAAAAATGAACAGTTATTAACAAAATGTAAGTAAAAACTTTGTAAAAAATTATCAGAATAATGAAATAGATGAAGAAACAGTGAACAAAATAATCAACAAAATCAATGAGATGTGGAAAAGTTAATAAAAGGGACCACAATGGTAATAATGAACTAAATTAACCTAACAAATAATTAACAAAATAAACAATGATCAAAACAATGAATGAATGAATTAACAGTCATCAGTGTCAACAAAGACAATCAAAATAAGCCACAAAATGATCCAAATAATGGGCAACATTACATAAAATAATAACAATGAACAAATAAAATCAACAAAATAAACAGTAAATACACAAAAATGAACAGTTACTAACAAAATGTAAGTTAAAAAAAACTTTGCAAAATGATCAAAATAGTGAAAAAAACAAAACACTGAAATGACCAGATGAATAAAACAGGATCAGAAATATGATACCTAAACCCCCACAAAAACCATGTCAAAAAAAACATTAAATAAATAAAAATACAAAACTGTTGAAAAAACAGAAACCATGTAAAAAAGACAAAAATTCTGCACCAAAAAAAAAAGACTAAAAACATGGGGAAAAATAAGACAAACACATGTTAAAAAAGACCAAAACTATGAAAAAAAACATGTAAAAAAAAAAAAAAAATGGCCCGAACTATAAAAAAAACAGTTTGGAAAGAGATACAGTAGATAGATAGACAGACAGACAGACAGATAGATTGATAGATTGATAGATTGATTAGTAATGACAGATTATAAATAATGTTTAATATTATTAATAATATTTAATAGTTTTAATGATGCATAAATGCTCTCCTGCTACAGTTTGGTGGTTTCCGTCCAGGAAAAGTCGACTATAAATAAGTTTCAACCTTTTCTTGACTTGTTTTTCGTGCATGTGCGATTTCAGTGGAAGGAAAAGGGAAAACCCTGTCAAAGCTCAAACGACTCTGATGTTGTTTCTGTATCAGCGACAGGAAATCCTCCTGTGGCCGATGCGCAGCCGCTGACCTTTGACCTCCAGAGGTTTGGGTGTTATCAGAGGCTGTGGTGTGATGAGCAGTAAAGGGACGTTCACAGTCGCAGTTCAGCAAACACACCCCCCCCCATCTGCCACATTCCTTTAGTCTGACCCAGGTTCACCTCATGACTGTGTTTTCTGGAGCTGGAACTATTCAACAGATGTATTTACCGATTATTGATCAGATTTACAGAGGATCCAAAAAGACGCTTCACTGTTCCATCTGTACTTAGATCAAATTATGTGATTGGATGGAGAGGAGAAGCAACAAAATCAAACAAAACAAAGAGATTATGGGCCGAATAATGAACACAGATATGAATGAAAATGAAGAAATTATCAGTAAATCAACCAAAAATGAAGAAAGTGGAGAAAAATATAAGCAAAAAGTAAACAAAAATGAACAAAATGATGATTAAAGTGAACGAAAACCATCAAGATAATAAACAAAATCAACAAAATGATGATTAACATTAAGATAGAAAATGAACAAATATAAAAAACAATGAAGAAAATAAAAAATAATAACTAAATAAGCAATAAGTAAACAAAAATGAGCAAAATGATTAAAATGAACAAAAACCATCAAGATAAACTAAACAAAATAATGATTAACATTAAGAAAAAAAAGAACAAGTAATCCAAAAAAATGAAGAAAAATTCTATACTTATACTAAATAGGCAATAATTAAACAAAACAAATGAACAAAAACAGTCAAGATAGTAAAATAAACAGAATAATGATTAACAGTAAGAAAGAAAATGAGCAAATTAAAAAAAACAATGAAGAAAATGAACAAAAACTCCACAAAATAAGTAATAACTTTATAAAAATGTACACAGTGATTAAAATGAACAAAAACCATTAAGATAATAAACAAAATCCACAAAATGATATTTAACATTTGGAAAGAAAATGAACAAATAATCCAAAAAAAGAAGAAAATTTGTTTAAAATAACTAAATAAGCAACCAGAAGCACTCGGAGAGCGCAGACCTCTGCCAAGGCTGATCAGTGGCCCCCCCCCGTGGGCCCCCCCACCCCCGATCACCACCAAAATTTAATCATTTCTTCCTTATCCCATTTCCAACAAACCCTGAAAATTTCATCCAAATCTGTCCATAACTTTTTGAGTTATGTTGCACACTAACGGACAGACAAACAAACAAACAGACAAACAAACAAACAAACCCTGGCAAAAACATAACCTCCTTGGCGGAGGTAATAAGTAAACAAAAATGAACAAAAACTATCAAGATAATAAACTAAATCAAAAAAATAATAATTAACATTAAGAAATAAAATGATATATGTATGTATAAAGGATATAATATAAAAAAACAATGAACAAAATTAACAAAAACTCCACAAAATAAGCCATAACTTTACAAAAATGAAGAAATTGAACCAAATAATGAACTAAATGATTCATGAATGAAGTCAACGACTGAAACAAATGGAAAATGAGTCAAAAACATGAACAAACATGATCAAATAACCAACAAAATTAACAACAAATAAATAAATAACAAAATAAACAAAAATAATGATTAAAACAGAAAAACACACCTGATCCTGATGTGAATCTGTCATGAAATGTTGGTGTCGTACGTTCGTTTTACTCTGAAAAAACATTCGGTTCAAACAGAAGTGACGTTATTTACTGATGGGATTGTAGTTCAGTTCATCTTTGGGCGTAAACTGGACTGTTCTGAGAAGTTTAAACACATCACATGTTTGTTTTGACGACGTCGGCAGAAAAAACCTCTGGAAGTTTCCTGTTTTATCTCAGATCCAGTGTTTATGTGTGAGGGAGGGAGGGACAGATAGGCATCAACAAAGAGAGAGAGAGAGAGAGAGAGAGATGATGGTGAAGAGGAGGAGGAGGAGCAGGTGAAGCCACTGAAAACCAGACCAGGACCAAACCAGACCAGAACCAGACCAGGACCAGACCAGGACCATGGATCTGCTTCCAGCGTTGGCGTCCGGGGTCGTCCTTCTGAGGGAGAACGCCGCCGTCCGATCCGTCAACAAGTGGCTCAACAGGAAGTCGCAAACGCCACAGTGGGTCCACGTTGGTTGGATTTGACCTTTTGGAGCAGGAAGTGACCATATTTGGACAATATGACTGACCAGTTATAGAGATGAAAGGATTAATTGATTAATTGACTCAAATTGATTTTTAACAATTATCTGATTATGATTTTCTTTTTAAATTTTTGTTCATTTTGTTGATTTTTGTCTTGGTTTTGTTGTTAATTTTGTTTATTTTGTTGATTCTGTTTTAATTTTTGTTCATTTTGTTGATTATTTTGTTCATTTGAAGTTACTCACACACTGCTGTTTTTAGTCAGATACAGTTTCCTGACTCCATAGAATACATTTCAGTGCTTTTATGGTGAAATATTGATAATGGAGCTGAAACAATTAAATCAACTAAAAAAAATTCTTTGATTCCAGTTTTCCTGAATCAAAGTTTCTTTCCTTAATTTCGCTGCTGCTGAACGTGTCCTTTTTATTAGTTCTGCCAAGGAGGTTCTGTTGTTTCCGGTGTTGGTTTGTCTGTCTGTCTGTGTGCAGGATAACTCAAAAAGTTATGGACAGATTTGGATGAAAATTTCAGGAAATGTTGATACTGGCACAAGGAACAAATGATTACATTTTGGTGGTGATGGGGGGGGGGGGCACTGATCTGCCTTGGCGGAGGTCTGCGCTCTCCGAGTGCTTTTCTAGTTATTATTATTAATATTATTATTATTATTATTATTATTATTATTATTATTTGTGTATATATCTTTTCTTGTATATCCTTAGTGTTTGATAGTTTTTCTGGTGGTTGTTTCTGCTGGTTCTGGATAAAGGATCAGTGGTTTTGTCATCTGCTCACATAATCCTGTCGATCGCTGCTGCTCTGATCACTGAGTCCAACTGGGTCACAACCTACAGCGTGGGTTTCATCTGTGCCATCAATATAAATCCAGTCTGTGTGGGTCTGTGGTGGTCCAGATGGTCCGGTCCAGATGGTCCGGTCCTGAATGGATGTGTTTCTACATGGACACACACACCCTGGATGTGACGCTGATGCTGTGTTTCTCCTCCTCCAGGACCATGGCGTGTCCAGAGCTGTGCTGGCCCGTGCCCATGCGAGCCATCGGGGCCCAGAACCTGCTGACCATGCCTGGGGGCGTGTCTACGGCCGGGTACCTGCACAAGAAGGGAGGGAGTCAGTTCAGCCTACTCCGATGTACGCACACACACACACACACACACACACACACATATATATATATATGCATTTTGTAAAACCAGAACATGTGACCTATAACCACACCCCCCCCAGGACATCCATATAAGAAGATGGATATTATTCCCAGGGTGCACCTGTGGCACAGCTCCATAACACAGGAGTACAGAGTTGTTCTTCTGTTGTGACTGACTTCATGTCCAGTGTTCAGGTCACATGTGGAAGGTTCAGCCTATAACTGCAGTGTGTGTTTCCTTCAGGGCCGCTCCGCTACATCATCATCCATAAAGGCTGTGTGTACTACTTTAAGAGCAGTACCTCACCCACACCACAGGGGGCCTTCTCTCTCAACGGCTACAACAGGTCAGTGAAGGCATCACCGTCCTTATTAATTTTTACCGTCCTAATTATTTTCTGTTTTGTGATTTTGTGATTTTTGTGATGTTTGTGATTTTTTTTCTTGGTTTTGTTCATTATTTTGTTCCTTTTGTTGAATTTTTTTCCATTTTGTTCATTATTTTGTTCATTTTGTTAATTTTTTCTATTTTTTTTTTTATTATTTTGTTGATTTTTTTCTTTCTTTTCTCATTTTGTTGATCATTTTGTTCATTTTTTTCTGCAATTTGTTTTTCATTTTGTTGATTATTTTGTTCATTGTATTGAATTTTTTTCCCTCTTTTGTTTCATTTTGTTCATGATTTTGTTCAATGTTCAATTATTTCCCCACATTTTTTTCATTTTGTTAATTATTTTGTTCATTTTTTTCTCCAATTTGTTTTTCATTTTGTTCATTTTCTTGATTTTATTTTTGTTAATTTTGTGGACCCCCTTTTTTTTTTTTTTTTTGATTTTCTTGATTATTTTGTTCATTTTCTTGATTCTTTTCTGTCCTCAGAGGAGAATTAAGTTATTCAGACAGTCCTGTTTTTAGACATTTACAGTTCCCTGACCCCATAGAATAGGTTTAAGTACTTGCGTGATGAAATATTGGTAATGGAGCTGAAACTATTAATCGGCTAAAAAAATATTTAATTCCAGTTTTCCTGAATCGAAGCTTCGTTTCCTTAATTTCACTGCTGATAAACATATACTGTTTTTTTTTTTTTTATTTCTATATAGATATTTTATTGTATATCCTTCGTCTTTTCTGCTTTTTCTGGTTGTTTTTTCAGCTGGTTCTGGATAAAGGACCAGTCATTTTTTTGCCTGTTCAAATAATTATTTAATCTATTTTGAAAATAATCAATGGCTGCAGCTCTAATCAGTCTGACACATGATCAAACGCTTCCTCGTGTTGTGACGTTTCTTCTTTATTTTCCCTCAGAGTGATGAGAGCGGCAGAGGAGACCACGTCCAGTAACGTCTTTCCTTTTAAGATCGTCCACTTCAGTAAAAAACATCGGACGTGGTTTTTCTCTGCAGCCAGTGAAGACGAACGAAGGGTGAGGACGCATTTTAGGCACTTTTTTTGGCCGAAATTTGGAATTTTAATTTTTCAAATAAATCATCAGAACACTTTGAAAAAATGTTCTGCAGCCTCTAGTGGCCGTCAGTGGTATTACACTGGGATTTCCAAAGGCAGGAATGAAGGTTTTAAACTGTGTTTACTGCGGTTTCAGAAATGGATGAGATACCTGCGGAGGGAGATCGACCACTACAACGACAGGAAAGAGGCTCAGATTCCAAGGTAACCGACCTGCCATTAATGTGTGTGTGTGTGTGTGTGTGTGTTACAGATGTGTGTGTGTTACAAGTGTGTGTTACACATGTGTGTGTTATACACATGTGTGTGTGTTATGTGTGTGCGTGTGTGTGTGTTACAGATGTGTGTGTGTTACAAGTGTGTGAGTGTTACACGTGTGTGTGTGTGTGTGTGTGTGTGTGTGTTGTACACATGTGTGTGTTACGTGTGTGTGTGTTACAGATGTGTGTGTGTTACACGTGTGTGTGTGTGTTGTACACATGTGTGTGTTACAGATGTGTGTGTGTGTGTGTGTGTGTTACAGATGTGTGTGTGTTACAAGTGTGTGAGTGTTACACGTGTGTGTGTGTGTGTGTGTGTTGTACACATGTGTGTGTTACAGATGTGTGTGTGTTACAAGTGTGTGTTACACATGTGTGTGTGTTATGTGTGTGTGTGTGTGTGTGTGTGTTGTACACGTGTGTGTGTTACGTGTGTGTGTATCAGATGTGTATGTGTTAGCGTGTTACACATGTGTGTATGTAGTGCATGTGTGTGTAGTGCATGTGTGTGTGTGTTACATGTGTGTGTGCAGTGCATGTGTGTGTGTGTGTTACGTGTGTGCAGTGCATGTGTGTGTGTTACATTTGTGTGTGCAGTGCATGTGTGTGTGTGTTACATTTGTGTGTAGTACATGTGTGTGTGTGTTACATGTGTGTGCAGTGCATGTGTGTGTGTGTTACATGTGTATGCAGTGCATGTGTGTGTGTAGTACGTGTGTGTGTAGTGCATGTGTGTGTTACATGTGTGTGTGTAGTACATGTGTGTGTTACATGTGTGTGTGTAGTACATGTGTGTGTTACATGTGTGTGTGTAGTACATGTGTGTGTGTAGTGCATGTGTGTGTGTTACATGTGTGTGTAGTACATATGTGTGTGTGCAGTGCATGTGTGTGTGTGTTACGTGTGTGTAGTGCATGTGTGTGTGTTCCATGTGTGTGTGCAGTGCATGTGTGTGTGTTCCATGTGTGTGTGCAGTGCATGTGTGTGTGTGTGTTCCATGTGTGTGTGCAGTGCATGTGTGTGTGTGTTACATGTGTGTTACATGTGTGTGCAGTGCATGTGTGTGTGTGTTACATGTGTGTGCAGTGCATGTGTGTGTGTGTTACATGTGTGTGCAGTGCATGTGTGTGTGTGTTACATGTGTGTGCAGTGCATGTGTGTGTGTGTTACATGTGTGTGTGCAGTGTGTGTGCAGCCCAGCT
>NC_043968.1:977698-1020198 GCF_902148855.1 Sphaeramia orbicularis | reverse complement strand
CGTAGGTCGGGTTCAGGTGGTGTTTAGATGGCTGTAGTTTACACTTTGATCACTAGATATCACTGTTTACATGACAGACTGTAGCATCTAAATACAGCTGTGGAAAAAACGATTAGACCACCCCTTGTTTTCTTCAGTTTCTTGTTCATTTTAATGCCTGGTCCAACTAAAGGTCCATTTGTTTGGACAAATATAATGATAACAAGAAAAACAGCTCATAGGAGTTTAATTTCAGAGCTGATATCGATCCATTTAACATGTTTTCATGATAAACATGTTGCATGTGTTCTTGTACTGCTAAAAACAGTGCTTCTAGACATTCCATGTTTTCTTTTCTGTCTGTTTTAGTCACATGACACACACAGGAGTTCAGGCTGGATTACAGAACCATTGTTTTTGGTGACTTTTGATGATGGTGATTTGATTGGTGATTTTTGATGGTCTAATCATTTTTTTTCCGTGACTGTATGTACGTGTTTATCTGTGATATAAGCACAAAAATCAAGAAACAATGAGCAAATCAGGGAGTTAAATCCGTATCATAGTCTCCTCACATCAGATGAATGGATGGAAACGTGTAAATGATCCTTTTCTTTAGTTTCTGAGTTTGTTGTGTTTGGTTGTAAACTTGTCTGTTCGTTCTCTTTCATTCCCGCTGAGTCGTGGACAGTAAAACTGACCAATCACAGACCCTGTTGTCATCCCCTGTGCAGGTCGACCCGTGGGGCCGCCTCCCTCTTACCCCCCCCCTCCGGTCCCGGCAGCGGTCCAGTTCCGTCAGGACTCCACGGCAGGTTTCCGCAAAGATCCGCCCCCCCCCAGTTCCACCGCTCAGCAGGATCCCAACCAGCCCCCTCCCTAAAAAACCCCCACCCATCCCGCCTCCCTCCACCAAAGGCCCGCCTCCTCCCCTTCCATCCGCCCCTCACCTGCCGAAGCCCTCCCCCTCCAGCCTCCCCCTTCTGCCTCCCCAGGCTGCAAAGAGGACTCCCCAGACCTGGGCCGTTTCAGTGGGCGGGGACGGCAGGGACCGCCCCCCCTGCGATGTCGGTCCAGTACCCCAACACTCTGCCCATCTGTGAAGAACTGGACAGCAGGTTGAGTCTGAACGGCCCCGCCCACTGCTCGCTTAACGTTGGGGGGAGCCAGTCGCTAGGCAACCAGCACCGCAGCAAACCCAGCCCCTTCCCGCCCCCCGGCCACGCCCCCCTGTCTCCGCACCTTACACCCGGACTGCACGTTAAACCAGCGATCCCCAAACCGCCTCCTCCGTCCTGCAAACCCCCTCTGCCCGCCGCCAAGGCCAAGCCCACGCCCACAGGAAGTCAACTGCAGTAAGTTACAGGCCGCGGCCACGCCCCCTGGTGGTCAACAACCTCCATCTTGTCTTTGTCTTACGTCGTTTTCATCTTTTTACATCTAATGTTATTTTCATCTTTTTATATATTTGTTTATTTATTTATTTACCTTTATTTAACCAGAAAAAAAAACCCATTGAGATTAAGAACGTCTTTTACCAGTGAGTCCACAGTTACAGAACAGTTCAAACATAAAAAACAGACACATTTACCAAGAAATAGTACGAATAACATTTACGAACAGATTAACCTTCTGGTGTCCAGGTGAGCATATTATGCACACTTTACATTTCATGTTATTAAACGTCATAAGACTGATAAAATCTGCTATTTTAATTATAAATATGAACTTTCTTTCTATTTTCTGACATTTAGTGACCATCATTTTAATAATTGCTGATGGTAATCATTAGTTGCTGCATTATTTGATATATTTGTCGTTTTTTTTTTTGTTGTTTTTACATCATTCCTCATTTTATTTGCTTTTAATGCTAAAATCAGTTTTTATTAACCTTCCAGTGTCCAGGTGAGCATATCATGCACACTTTACACTTCATGTTATTAAAGGTCATATTATTTTTTGCAAATTTTTTTCAGGTCAGGATTCAAAAGTTGTTCATTTTTGCATGATTTTTTAACAATTCTGATCCATCCACTAAAACCATCCCATAATAAACCGTGTTAAATTCCTACACTAACACCCTTCTACCAAGTGAGTACAAAATACACACTGACACGTTTAGCATTGACCTAGAAACAAAAAGAATTATATGAACCAAAGTTGGTGTTAATCACTGACATATGACAGGAGGAAAAAATAAATAATAAAGAATATAATTTTTATGTAGAATATTGGATTATTTTGCATTTAAAAAAAATATGGTTTGTTAAAATTATCTATTAGGTTTAAATTTGTGTTTTTTTTATTACTGTGTGTTTGTTGTGTCTTATTTTATGCATATTTATGGTATTTGATTAAACTGTTTCTATCTTATAATTTAATCATACTTTTAGATGTAAAGCACTTTGGGTCTTCTTTATGCTGTTGTAAAGTGCTGTATGAATAAAGTTTGATTGATTGCTTTGATTAAAATACAAATAAGTGTAAAAAACTTGAAAACACTGTGCAGATGATGCGCTGTAGGTGAGTAGAAGGACGTCTATGGGCTGTTGAAATGTATTTATTTATTTATTTGTATCAGACATGTAAATAGTTACAGTCCATAGAGTATAATGAGCTTTAAAAAAATAATAAAAAGGGTTATAAATGTAAAAACGACACGCATGCACACACCCTATCTTCAGTAACAAGTATGCAGATGCTGGTGCCAGTATTTAACAAACAGAATCAGTGTAAAAGTCAGAGTTAACTGTAAAAATCACAACATTTCTAGAATGACTTAAATGCAGAATAAAATTCAAAATTGCTTTCGGTAACATCTCATAATAAGAGCGAACATTATTAAAACAGAACATACCACTAGCACTACAGCTACGATCCAAACCATGTATTATGTGGAATGCGTTGTTAAAAGCCACTCTGAAAGCTGAGGCTCTGTGTGTTTTTTTGTCAGAAGAGCGTCTCCGGACGGACAGAGTTTCCGTTCATCTGGAGATGAGGTTCCGCCGGAGTTCAGGAGGAAATGGGACTCTGCCAAACACGACGACGAGTCCGACGACGACGACTACGAGAACGTAAGAGAAACACCGTCAACTTTAACCACCAGTCGAATTCAGCAGCCGATGAATTTCATAGAGCAGGGCTGTCAAACTCCTTTTCTTTCAGGTTCCACATTCAGCACAATTTAATCTGCAGTGGGCCGAACCAGTACAATAATAGCATGATGGGCAATAAATAATGACAACTCCAAACTGTTTTAGTGCAAAAAAATAACATTCAATTATACCAATATTTACATTTACAAATTATCCAAACAAAAAGGATGTGAATAACCTGAAACAAAATGTAATTTGTTAAGAAATATAAGTACAATTTTTATCGATATTATGCCTCGACTTATCATTTCTACATGTGCATTACAGATCATATCTACAAAGACACAAAACATTTACTAACAGGCAGAATATTGTTGAAATTGCTCTTAATTTTCTTTAGACATTTCAGGTTGTTCATAATTTTTTTTATTGTTTGTTCATGTAGACGTTTTCATTATTTAATTGTTTTGAACTAAATCAAAGGGGAAAAAAATGGTGTTGTCATTATTTATAGGTTATTATGATATTATTTTTGAGTTTGTCGCCCTAACTTGCACTTTGTAAATTCATCCTGTGGGCCGGATTGGAACCTTTGGTTTTGGCCTAAGCATTTAGAAAAAAAATGAAAACTAATAAAAACTAGCAAACCTGCTCGAAAAACGAATTAAACTGAATCAGAGAAAAAAAGTCAAAACTAAATAAAACTAAACTATAATGAAAAATATAAAAACTGTTAGAACCTTGGTACAAATAGTCAGTGTTTGTTACATAGTGCGTATTAGTCAGTTTTATACTGAGTGCTAAATGTAAGTGTGTGAGTTATAATTCAGTGTGAATCAACGTCTTAAAAGTGTGTGTTTTTTTTCAGGTGCAGCTTCCAGACTCAGTGTTCATCGACACCACTGAAACCAGTTTTGTAGAAAAGTAAGCCCCCCTTCTCCCTCTTCTGTAGAGTAAACCTGCCCTCTAGTGGTGGACAAACAAACTGCACCTTCTCATCTCACTGCTCTGCTTCCACTTCCTTTAGTGTCTGAACATTGGACTCATCTCCTGTTGAATAAATGAAAGTGTCGGTGTTCTTCATGTGTTCTTCTGCTGCAGGTTGTTCAGAGAAAGTGGAGTTTCTCCAGAGGACGGACTGTACGGCATCAGGAACTCAGGAACCAAAACCTCCAAGGTAGGACCAGGATCTACTGGGTTTACTGGGTCTGTTCTCACAGACTAATGCAGTCGTGGAAAAAATAATGAGCCCACCCCTTGTTTTCTTCAGTTTCTTGTTCATTTTAATGCCTGGTCCAACTAAAGGTGCGTTTGTTTGGACAAATATCATGATAACAACAAAAACAGCTCATAGTAGTTTCATTCAACAGCTGATATCGATCCATTTAACATGTTCTCTGGGTAAAAACCAAAATCCCTTCAGTTCTTCCATCAGTATCTGTGTCACTGCACTGACACAAACAGTGCTTTTATTCCTTCCATGTTTTCTTTTCTGTCTGTTTTAGTCACATGACACACACAGGAGTTAGGACTGGATTGCAGAACCATTGTTTTTGGTGACTTTGGATGGAATAATAATTTTTCATGTGACTCTATTAGACTTCAGGACACAGTCAGAGGACGATGAACACGTTGGGTGAAAAAAAACCTTTAAGATAGACTTATTTTGTCAGTAGTCGCTGATACATAACTGTTTCGAAGTCCTAAAACCCAAACTCAGTGATTGTCATGTTTTTAACCCCTTTCATGTAAACAAACCCTACTTTTTGATGAAAAAAGTAAAAAATCCCAATTCTGCATAAACCGACCTGGACTCAGAAAGTCAACCTTCCACGTTGATACTAGTCTACAACAGGGACGCCAAACCCATGGCAGTCCAGGTTCCACATTCAGACCAATATGATCAAATGTGGATCAGACCAGTCAAATAATAACTCTGTAACCTATAGTTAATAACAAATACAAGTTTTTTTCTTTGTTTCAGTGCAAAAAAACACGTTAAGTTATGAAAATATTTACATTTACAAACTATCCAAACTGAAAATATGGGAAAAACCTGAAAAAAAAAGAAATTTCATACGAAGAATAAGTAGAATTTAACAATATTACAGCTCAGTTTATCATTTATTCATGTGTTTTACATACGATGTCACATAAACATTTAATAACAGGCAGAATATTGTTAAAATTGTACTCAATTTTCTTTAAACATTTCATGTTCTCCATATTTGTTCAGCTTATTTACAGTTTTTATCCATGGATAGTTTGTAAATTTAAATATTTTCATAATTTAAGGTTATTTTTTTCACATCAAACCAGAAGTTCATTCAGAGTCATTATTTCCAGGTTCTTCTGTTATTATTTGACTTTAGATCATACTGGTCTGAGTGTGGAACCTGAACTCAAACCAGTTCAACACCAGTAACTCTTCATTTATTCAGTCTAATTTCTGACCTGAAGGGCTGGTTTGGACTCTGTGGTGGGTCAGTTTTGGACCACAGACCCCATGTTGGACCCCCTGGTCTGTAATTTGGACCACAGACCCCATGTTGGACCCCCTGGTCTGTAATTTGGACCACAGACCCCATGTTGGACCCCCTGGTCTGTAATTTATGCAGAATTAAAGGCTGTTTGTGTTTGTGCAGGTGTTGGTGGTGTGGGACGTCAGTATAAGTAAAGCCAGAAACTACCGACTGTTCGAGGAGGTAAGAACACACCCACATTCTCTAAAGGCTTTTTTTTTTTTCCTTTTTTTTTTCCTGTGAGCCACTTCAGGTTTCCACTCAGGAAATAAAGACAACGTTTACATCAAAATGAACTGTTCCCAACAGTGCATGGATGTTATCAGTGTCCCAGGTTCTGCTGTCCAGGACCAAGACAACTGGTCTGTCACTGGAGTTATTGTGCTCCTCCAGTCAGTGCAACAATATAAATAAAAAAAAAACCTATATGTAAGAAAAAATATATATAAGAAAAAAAACTATGATGTAAGGAAAAAAAAAAAATAAATAAATAAATAAATATATATATATATATATATATATATATATATATATATATATATATATATATAAGAAAAAAACAATAGGTAAGAAAAAATATATATACAAGGAAAAAAAACAATATGTAAGAAAAAAAGAATATGTAAGGGAAAAAAAGACTAGAGTGCAGATAATAATGGCTAAAACTAAAAGTAAAATAAATAAGAATATAAATTTAAAAAAAAAATAAAATTTGAATAGAACTGAAATAGAATAAAATAAAACAAATAGACATAAATGTGAATAGACACAATATTAACTGTATTTATATGTATGATCTAAACATTATTAAAATGATTATTGTGATTATGATTATTATGATTATTATTATGGTTTTAATATATATATATATATATATATATATATATATATATATATATATATATATATATATTTGTAGAGAGAGAGAGTTTAAAAATCACAGGATCCAGGTTATAATAAAGTGATAATAGTAATAGTAGCTTTAACAGTAATATGTAAGTAATATAAGTACCTGTATGTAAATAATGTTATTATTATTATATTATTATTAATAACAATAGTAATTAATAATAAAATAAATTGACAACAACAAACATTAAACAACTTAAACTGCAGAACTTTTTCTTTGTGTGACATCTGATACCTGTTGTGTGATTGGTCAGAAATTGGAAGTGGGTGTGGTCAATGTGAATTTCTGTACGTTTTTTCATCACGTATGAAACGTCATGACTCAAACGAACACACACACACACACACACACACACTTTCTCTGTTCTTATTCAGATGTTTGTGGTTTACACATGTAACCATTCCAGTGTTTATTATTATTATTATTATTATTATTATTATTATTATTATTATTATTATTATATATTTCCAGATTGTTTGTTTTTTCCTTTTCTTTATTAAACCGTGGTCGTGGATGTTCATTCATGTCGTCTGTGTTTGTTTTTCTTTTTTCAGAACGACTGCATCTTCCTGGACTCAGAGGTGACCTTCCCAGACCTGGCCTCTCTGATCGAACACTACCACGGCCGTCCGCTGCCTCACCACGGCTCGCTGTGTCTGCAGAAGCCGTACATGAAGACGCTACGGTGACCATCACCATGGAGACCGTCGCCACGGACACTGTCACCTCCTGCTTCTTCACTGGAAAAATGAAACAGATAAACTGAACGTCAGAGGAGGAGTTCTGAATGAGTCTGATATGGACCAGTTTAAGCCTCAGAACCCTGAAGACCGATCTGGACGGCACCGATTTACTTTCTTGGACTGAATTTGCTTAAAAACAACAACAACAAAAAAATGCAAATAAACAAATCAACATGGATCCACTGAGGTCTGAAGTGAACTGTACTGGATCCACAACAGACTGGGCTTAAAGGGCTCAGATTTATGTAAACCCAGTTATGACCTCTGCCAAGGAGGACATGTGTTCACCAGGGTCTGTCTGTCTGTCTGTCTGTCTGTGTCTGTCTGTCTGTCTGTGTCTGTCTGTGTCTGTATGTGTCTGTCTGTCTGTGTCTGTCTGTGTCTGTCTGTCTGTGTCTGTATGTGTCTGTCTGTCTGTGTCTGTCTGTCTGTCTGTGTCTGTCTGTGTCTGTCTGTCTGTCTGTCTGTCTGTCTGTGTCTGTCTGTCTGTCTGTCTGTCTGTGTCTGTATGTGTCCGTCTGTCTGTGTCTGTCTGTGTCTGTCTGTCTGTGTCTGTATGTGTCTGTCTGTCTGTGTCTGTCTGTCTGTCTGTGTCTGTCTGTGTCTGTCTGTCTGTCTGTCTGTCTGTGTCTGTATGTGTCTGTCTGTCTGTGTCTGTCTGTGTCTGTATGTGTCTGTCTGTCTGTCTGTCTGTCTGTCTGTGTCTGTATGTGTCTGTCTGTCTGTCTGTGTCTGTCTGTCTGTCTGTGTCTGTCTGTGTCTGTCTGTCTGTATGTGTCTGTCTGTCTGTATGTGTCTGTCTGTCTGTCTGTGTCTGTCTGTGTGTGTGTGTGTCTGTCTGTCTGTATGTGTCTGTCTGTGTGTGTATGTCTGTCTGTCTGTCTGTCTGTCTGTGTCTGTCTGTCTGTCTGTTACCAAGATAACTCAAAAAGTTATGGATGAATCTTGATGAAATCTTCAGAAAATTGTGATTCTGGCACAAGGAACAAATGATTATATTTTGGTGGTGATGGGGGGGGGGGGGTCATCTTTTTTAGACCCAATAATAAAAGGTAAATCCTTAAATACTTTTAAGGGTCAGAGGAAGTTCACAAAGATGGAGTAAAGCCATAAAAATCTTCGACAAAAACAGTTTAGTTTCCACCACTGCGTTGTTTTAGATCAATAAAAATGTCTTAATCGTAATAATTTTCTGGGTTTTAAAAATGCTTGGCTGATATTCTGAGTGCTTTTCTAAGTCTGTGCTTCATTTCTTTGTGTTTGGACTCTAATAGTTCAGACAGTTTGACTTTGAACCCTCCAGCTGCAGAAAACTAAATGGATTTTTTTTTTTTTTTTTAATTATTGCAGATATTTATATTTTTTTAATAGTCCCAGTTAATTTTCCTCTTTCATACATTTCCTCAGTTTTTTTTAAATCTATTTTTAAGGTTTTATTTGATGGTTTCACTATATTTGCAGACAAATATTGCACAGAAACAAGTGAAATTGTTTAATATTTTCTAGATTATGTTTTTATCAGACTTGTTTAAAGGGCTCATATTTGTCTAAACCCACCGTTCTTAGTCTGTGCTTCATTTCTTTGTGTTTGGACTCTAATAGTTCAGACAGTTTGAACTGGAACCCTCCAGCTGCTGCAGAACGAGCTTTAGATTCATTCTGGCAAAAACCCAGTGGATTTCTACAAACTGTTTGAATTCCTTCTTAACTCGTTGCGTCTCTACATTTGCTCATATCAGGTCCAGACTTCAGACCAACATTTCTGCAGTTTTTCTCCATAATTATCAGCAGCAGTGGTTGGAGTCCAGACTGAAAATATGTGGAGTTGAATGAAAATGAATGAAGAACTCAGAGCCAAGCAGAACATTTACAGTTTATGGAGAGCACAGGGAAATGTGGGAAAGGAAGAATTACATTTAAAAAAAAAAAAAGCAAAATAAGTTTAAGTAATTTATCACCATTTATTATAACATTATCTTTCGTATTTTGCTTTTTTTTTTTCATTCATTTGCCAAAAATTGAGTGGATTTCTACAACCCGTTTGAATTCCTTCTTAATTTGTTACATTTTATAATTAGAATTCTGATTTCTTTTTGTCCTCATAAAAATAATTAAAGAAAAAAAAAAATTGGATTTTTTTTTTTTCCAGGGGCCCTAATTCTCTTTTGTAATTTTAAGGATAGTTTGTGAATTGAAATATTTCCTTCATGTCATTTTACTTCATTTTTAACATTAAACCAAGGAGAACTTTGGTTATATCAGTTTATTATTTATGGGTTATTATGCTGTTGTTTTACTAAATATCACTCTGCTCTGTTCACCCTTGAGTGTTAATGTCTTCAGTGTAATTTTGGAACTTTTTGGAACTGTTTGACACCTCTGTTCTGGAACAAATGACCAAACAAACATAAGATTTAACGACAAAATGTGTTCAAGTACAAAAGACCACAGCGGAAAAAACATTCAGCACTGACGTAAAAAGGCTGTAAATGTCTATATTTATGTGTAAATGATGTATAAACTGTAATTACACTCATGTACAAATGTAAATACACAGTTTTCTAGCAAATGTATTTGAGAATGTGCACACCAAGGTTGTTTTTTTTATGTGGTTTTACAGAAATAAGATCCAGAAATGAGTTCAAGACCTGCTTCTGTTTTTTTAACGACAATAGTCGTGGATTTGTTTGTGATAAATTTGTTGTATTTTTCTGTCTCAGTTCTACGACGACATAAATAACAACACTTGTCACCACGAGAATGAAGTCGTAAAATATGGAGATAAAACCCGGAATTTTACATTAGTTCTGTTTAGTTATAATTTCTTCTATTTAGTTTTATTTAGATATAATTAGTTATATTTAGTTACATTTAGTTATAATTAGTTATATTTAGATATCATTAGTTATATTTAGTTACATTTAGTTATAATTAGTTATATTTAGATATCATTAGTTATATTTAGTTATACTTAGTTATATTTAGTTACATTTAGTTATAATTAATTATATTTAGTTATACTTAGTCATATTTAGTTATATTTGGTTATAATTAGTGATATTTAGTTATAATCAGTTATATTTAGTTATAATTAGTCCTGTTTAGTTATAATTAGTTATATTTAGTTATAATTAGTCCTGTTTAGTTATAATTAGTTATAATTAGTTATATTTAGTTATAATTAGTCCTGTTTAGTTATAATTAGTTATAATTAGTTATATTTAGTTATAATTAGTCATGTTTAGTTATAATTAGTTATAATTAGTTATATTTAGTTACATTTAGTTGTAATCAGTTATATTTAGTTATATTTAGTCATAATTAGTTATAATTAGTTATACTTAGTTACATTTAGTTGTAATCAGTTATATTTAGTTATCATTAGTTATAATCAGTTATATTTTGTTATAATTTGTTATATTTAGTTATTAGTTATATTTAGATATATTTTGTTATATTTACTGTAGTTATATTTTGTTATAATTAGTAATATTTAGTTATAATTACTTATATTTAGTTATAATTAGTTATATTTACTTTTATTTAGTTATATTTAGTTATATTTACTTATAATTAGTTATATTTATTATATTTAGTTATATTTAGTTATAATTACTTATATTTAGTTATAATCAGTTATATTTAGTTATAATTACTTATATTTAGTTATATTTAGTTATAATCAGTTATATTTAGTTATAATTAGTTATATTTAGTTATATTTAGTTATAATCAGTTATATTTAGTTATAATTAGTTATATTTAGTGCAGTTCCAGATGGAACTTCTCAAACCTGGGTCAACGTTGACCTTTAAACCTCGTCTTTATTCCATTAGTTTAATTCAGTGGAAATTCTCGTAACACTAATGTTTATTTTTTTATATTAACTCTTAAACATCACCTTTTCTGTGTGATTTTATTTATTATTCTGTCCTTTGCATTTTGTATTTTGTTGTATTTAATTCACTGATCGTGTACACATTCATTAAAATTCAAAGGTTATTTTATTCAAACAGAAAACTGCAAAGGCTTCATGAACTGAACCTAGAACGACTGAATTCATCCTTATTTTGTTCATTTTATTTGTTATTTTACTGGTTTTTGTTCATTTTTATGTTCATTTTCCCCTATTATATATTATTTTACAGGTTTTCTTAGTAATTTTTCTGCATTTTATTGAGAACGCCAACTGTTTTTGTTTATTCTGTTTTGTTTTGTTTTTTTCACTGTAGTAATTTTTTTTTTCTTTTTTTCGCGTTGTTTAATTGATTGTAAATGTTTTTTATGCATCAGCGCCTTTTTCAGTCAGATCTCATGAACTGAACATAAACACCTCCTGTCTGATCACATGCACATGTACGTGTGTGTGTGTGTGTGTGTGTGTGTGTGTCCACCAGGGGGCGACACACACACACGTTTATCACTGACTCAGTTTAACAGCATTGTATCTGTTTACCTGTTGGATGTGTGTTTGTCCCTTGGTTGTTTATTGTAAAGCGTCTTTGAGTACTTAGAAAAACAATATATAAAACTGATGCATTCATTATTATTATTATTATTATTATTATTATTATTATTATTAACAGAAGAAAAGCTTTGACCTTCATGAACTCTGTCCGTTATTCTGGAGTTTGTCGTCTTTTCTTCACCATGTTTGTTTTATTTTATATTTAATACTTTTAATAGTTTTCCTCTGAGAGTTCAAGCCCCGCCCACTCAGATAAAGAAGCCCCACCCCCTTCAGAAACCAGGTCCAGATCTGATTTAGGATCTGCCCCAAGACGATGAAGATGAAGATGAAGATGAAGATGAAGATGAAGATGAAGAGCTGCTGGGGCTGTGCTCAATCCTCTGCCACCAGAACCACCGACCAGAACCAGAACCACCCACAGGAACCAGAACCACCGACCGGAACCAGAACCACCCACAGAAACCAGAACCACCCACAGGAACCAGAACCACCCACAGAAACCAGAACCACCAACCAGAACCACCCATAGGTACCAGAACCACCCACAGGAACCAGAACCACCCACAGGAACCAGAACCACCCACAGAAACCAGAACCACCCACAGGAACCAGAACCACCGACCGGAACCAGAACCACCCACAGAAACCAGAACCACCCACAGGAACCAGAACCACCGACCGGAACCAGAACCACCCACAGAAACCAGAACCACCAACCAGAACCACCCATAGGTACCAGAACCACCCATAGGTACCAGAACCACCCACAGGAACCAGAACCACCCACAGAAACCAGAACCACCAACCAGAACCACCCATAGGTACCAGAACCACCCATAGGTACCAGAACCACCCACAGGAACCAGAACCACCCACAGAAACCAGAACCACCAACCAGAACCACCCATAGGTACCAGAACCACCCACAGAAACCAGAACCACCCACAGGAACCAGAACCACCGACCGGAACCAGAACCACCGACCGGAACCAGAACCACCGACCGGAACCAGAACCACAGACACCCTCAGTGTAAATCCTGTCTTTTCTTCTCTTTCATTCCAACTCAGACTCAAAGGTTTTTTTATTCAAACTGGAGTAAAAGTGTTTTCAGTTCCATCTGTCATTAACTGAACTTAAACCTGCTGACTCCTGTCGCTTTCATCGTTTTTCTTCAGTTTTGTTCAGTTTGTGGCTGATTTTGTTCATGTTTCTTATTAGTTTTGTTTATTTTTTCTTCATTTTGTCCATTTTATTCATGAATAAACCAACTGACTTTGGCTGTTTTTTTTGTTTTTTTTTCTTGCTTTTTTTCTACATGTTCTTTATTATTTTGTGAATTCTGTTTTTTTTTTATATTATTTATTATTCATTTGTTTTTGTTCAGTTTTGTTCAGTCTGTTGCTTATTTTGTTTGTGTTACTTATTATTTTTGTTGAATTCTTCATTTTTGTTCTTTTTATCGATCACTTCGGCTGCTTTTGTTGCTTGTTTTATTCTTTTTTTGTTTACATTTAAGTTAATATTTTGCTTATTTTGTTCATGTTATTTTGTTTTGTTTTTTTGTTAATTATTATTATTAATTTGTGTTCCTTTTATTTACCATCTAACCCCAGTGTGTCCATGGTTCTGCTGCTGAATCTGTGTCCTGGATCGTTCTTATAATTAGTAACATCTAGTGGTGAAGTTCTGTCTGTAGGTTCTGTAGGTTCTGTACAGTTCCAGGTGGAACCTCTGTCTGTAGGTTCTGTAGGTTCTATGTAGTTCCAGGTGGAACCTCTGTCTGTAGGTTCTGTAGGTTCTGTACAGTTCCAGGTGGAACCTCTGTCTGTAGGTTCTGTAGGTTCTGTACAGATCCAGGTGGAACCTCTGTCTGTAGGTTCTGTACAGTTCCAGGTGGAACCTCTGTCTGTAGGTTCTGTAGGTTCTGTACAGTTCCAGGTGGAACCTCTGTCTGTAGGTTCTGTAGGTTCTGTACAGATCCAGGTGGAACCTCTGTCTGTAGGTTCTGTACAGTTCCAGGTGGAACCTCTGTCTGTAGGTTCAGTAGGTTCTATGTAGTTTCAGGTGGAACCTCTGTCTGTAGGTTCTGTACAGTTCCAGGTGGAACCTCTGTCTGTAGGTTCTGTACAGTTTCAGGTGGAACCTCTGTCTGTAGGTTCTGTACAGATCCAGTTGGAACCTCTGTCTGTAGGTTCTGTAGGTTCTGTACAGTTCCAGGTGGAACCTCTGTCTGTAGGTTCTGTAGGTTCTGTACAGATCCAGTTGGAACCTCTGTCTGTAGGTTCTGTAGGTTCTGTACAGTTCCAGGTGGAACCTATGTCTGTAGGTTCTGTAGGTTCTGTACAGTTCCAGGTGGAACCTCTGTCTGTAGGTTCTGTAGGTTCTGTACAGATCCAGTTGGAACCTCTGTCTGTAGGTTCTGTAGGTTCTGTACAGTTCCAGGTGGAACCTCTGTCTGTAGGTTCTGTAGGTTCTGTACAGATCCAGTTGGAACCTCTATCTGTAGGTTCTGTAGGTTCTTCATCTTCATCCTCTTCTTCTGTTCTGTTGTGTTTTATGGAACTGATGGTTCCAGTGGACCTGGACCCTGTATGTCCAACTACAGCAGGTCCTGGTGGACCCAGGTCTAGGTTCTGATCCGGGTCTATCTGTGATGACTGTCTGTATACGTCTACCACCGTAGGATGCAGAACCACAGGGTCAGAACAGAACCACAGTAGAACCAGAGGAACCACAGTAGAACCACAGCAGAACCACAGGGTCAGAACTGAACCACAGTAGAACCAGAGGAACCACAGTAGAACCACAGCAGAACCACAGGGTCAGAACAGAACCACAGTAGAACCACGGTAGAACCTGCTCCTCCACACCCAGAGGAACCAGAACAGAACAAATGGTTTTAATGGATAATGTGGAGGATGATGGGTTAACACTGGAGATATATATATATATATATATATATATATATATATATATATATATATATATATATATATATATATATATATATACATGTGTGTGTGTGTGTGTACCGGTGCCGTGGCCGGTGAAGGGTTATCCTCCATCATCATCATTATTATTATTATTATTATTATTATTATTATTATTATTATTATTATTATTATTATTTGTATTTTATTTATCTTTCATTTATGTGTTCCGGTTCCGCAGCCGCTGAAGGGTTAACAGACCCGGGCCGGTGGCTGTGACCCGGTGGACCGGTGTTCTGATCCGGATCCTCCGTGAACCGGATCCGCTCGTTTCCGTCTCTTTAAGGAAACGGATTGTGTCTCGAGCGGCCGCCGCGGCGCGTGTTCGTGAACGTAGATGTGGGGGCGCGTGCGGAGCGTCCGCCTCCTCCGTGTCTTTCTTCTCTCCGCCGCCGTGGAGCGCGTGCTGCCCGGTTGGATCGGACGTTCCGGTCTGTTCCGTTTCTACCGCTCGCGAATGCGTGTATATGTGTGTGTGCGCGCGCGTGTATTTAAATGTGAGTGAGAGTGCGCGTGCATGTGGCAGTGCTTTTATGCACGTGCGTTGTGTGGGCGCGTGAACCGGCTGAAGATTAGACAGGCCAGCGCGAGGCGAGCCAGCAGCGACAGGCAGCCCGCGAGCGCACAGCTAGCAACCGAACGGCACAGCGCGAGACATGGTGACGTCCGCACCGGGGATCCTTCTGCTGCCGGTCCTCATCTGTCTACAGCTCCATGGGAACGGACACGGTAAGTGTGGGGGCACGAGGGGGTACACCTGTCCGGTACCGTGTCCTGGGGGGCACGCGCTGTGTGTGTGTGTGTGTGCGTGTGTGTATGTGTGTTAGCCGTAGTTACACCTGTCGAAGGAAGCGCGAGCCGGCTACACCTTTAGCTAATCCTCCACCTTCTGCGGACCGGACGCACCGCTTTGTGTGACCGGCAGTCGGTGCTCGGTGCGGGTTAGTGTCGGCTCTAACCGGGTTCTGGTTCTCAGGCACCGGGGGGCGGACGGGCCTCGGCTCATCCGGGATAATTACCACCGCGGTCGGTTAATTACAGCCCGAAAACACGCAGCTCCGTCCGGATCAGCCCCCTGTTCCTCCTCCGTGTCCCGGTTCTCCGCCTCCACCGGGGCTTCATTTATTTATCCCCCCTGAGGTGAAGCCGGCGGGGGGAAGAACGGAGCCGGGGTAACGGGGGGGTGGAGAACCGGAGAACCGGGCGCAGCGCCGCAGTCCCCGGAGGGACGCGTTCAGGAGGCCGAGAGCGCGGCCGGTCCTCCCCCGGCCAGGTGACCTGAATGTGGGCCTGAGGATCCGCAGCACCGGGACCCGGTTTGGATCCAAACCGACCGGCGTTAATTCAGTTTCACTCTGTAATTAATGCACCGGTTCATAATGAGGTCACGTGGTCGGATCACTGCCCCCAAAACCCAAACCCAGTTCAACCTGAGCAGAGTCACTGATTCCAGTCAGAGTTCTGCCTCCAAACCAGTCTGTACCAGGGTTTATGTACTGGGTCAGAAGAGCTGGGCTCCACATCCGACAAGATTTGTCTAAAAACTACTCATTTTCACAGAACTTTCACTTTTGAATCCGTTTTCCTAAGTTAATGGAAGGTTTAGAGTAGAATGGTTCTTTATTGTCACAGAACAATGAAAATCTGAGCAGCTCAGTTCTATTAGCAGCACAAACAGGACTGCATAAAAAATATCACACAAAATGTTAAGAAAATGTAAGCATGCGTTTAGGTGAGGGGTTTGGGGGACATTGCAAGAATATTTCAAAACTTTCAATTTAAAAAAATCCATAATTTAAAATGATTATTTCTGCTATTATTACATTATCTGGGTAAAACACTTGGAAAATAACCGAAAGCTTGTTCCTAATACTCATGAGCTCCACTGATTTGACATAAATTTAGCTTCAGGTTCTTCCACAGCTTCACAACATGCAACACAAAACCTAAACTAAGAACAATACTATCAGCTAAATGTAGGTTAAATACTAAAAATAAAGCCATTGTTCAGTAAAACGTCCCCTTTCAATGCAGACCGTGACTTTACAAACTACTGATATTTGCATTCTTGTCCAAATCTGTTGCGCATTTTCACCAGATTTGCAGAAAATGTTGATAATAAAATGCATGTTTATGTGAGTTTTCATCCACTACAGAGTGAGTTCATGGTTTATCAGCTGGATGTTTCAGGAACGTTGAAGCAGATTTTGTCAAAAACCTGAGTCTGCTTTTAGTTTGTGGTTGATCCTCTGGTCCATTTTGTTTCTATAGTTCCTCGTGTGTTGTTGCTGTTAATGCCATATTTGTTTCTTGTATTAATTCAGTAAACATTACAAACTCTTTGACTCCACATATGTAAATATCCTGTAAATCTGTTTCCATTGTGTTTAAGTTTTTCAAACCAACTCCTCTGAATGGTTAAACAAATATCTCAGGTTTTAATATTTGCTGTTTGTACTCTGGAGGTTTTTAATCTGAAAATGCAAATAAAAGCAGTGCAATAGAAAATACTCCTGTAAGACGTTAAACAAGGCAGGCGTGGAGTTGCAAAAAAATACTTGAACTAGATTTAGAACAACTGCATTAAATAATCAACAAATTGAATAAAAATGAACAGAATAATCAACAAATCAAACAAAGGGGCTATAGATATTCTCCTGTAAGAAGTTAAACGGGGAAAGAAAGGTAATTTAGTTATAAAAAAATACTAACAGAATTTAAAGCATCTTTATTAAAAAATAGATGTATAAAAAGTCACATGGCCAAAACAATCAGTTTATTATTATTAGAAAACTGTATTGGAATTAAATTTGCAAAACACTGATATATGTAACTGTTTCTAAAAGTGTCCTGTCTTTGTCAGTTTTGTAAAGATCAACTTGTACAATTTTGACTAAAATGTAAAAATTTTTTTCACCTTTTTATAAGTGAAGAGAAGCCGATGGTTTAGATTAAAATAAAAGTAAATTAAAAGTCATTATTTTCCTGCTCAGAACTGTCTGTCGTTTCAGTGGAGAGAGTAAAAAAGTAATTAAAGTACTTGTAACACTGTGCAACTATAAATGTAGTTCAACTACAAAATACAGTTAAAAATTAGTTCAGTGTATTTGACAAAACTATAAAAGATGAATGTACAATCTTTAAGCTTTAACCCATGTTTTTCCTCCTGTGTTTGAGTCAGTTTGTGAAATTATGCTAAATGTTTCAGTCAAATGTGATGAAATGACTTAAACTGAGGAAAACTTGCTCAAATCCACTGACTGAATCCCTGTTGTTCATGTTCATTTCTTATGGTTTCACTGGTTATTTTTCAGTTTGTTGAAGTGTGGTGTTTAATTCATCACCTGTTGACCCGTGTTTGTTTGTGGGAAACGTGTTTGAAGTTGTAGATAAGATCTGTTTTTCCTAAATATGCCTTAAATCCTGATGGCTTTGTCTCTTTAATAATTGACTTGTAGTTCAATTGTTACCAGCAGATAACTGCAGTAATCTGATTATAATAAATCAGATTAACACACCTGGATTTGTCCCCAGTACTCCCATGTCTTCATGCATGTGTACAGGTTAATCTGATTTATTTCATTCTGTTACATCTGAACATGTGAACAAAAATTATAGAAAACAGAAGTGATGTAGTTAAACATGAATGGAAGACGATAAGATTGATTCTAGCGTCACTATGTACGAATGTACTCCGAAAGAAAAACCAATTGTCTGAAGCCTCTAAACCAGGGTTTATGGATTATTGTATTTCTGAAGTACCTGTAAACACATCAGATCTAATCATTACAATTATCTGATTACAGAGACATGTAAATAATCAACAAATTGAACAAAAATGAACAAAATGGTCAAAAAATAAGCACCAAAATGAACAAAAACATCAACAAATTGAACAAAATACTAAAAAATTCTAAGAAAAAAAAAATCAACAAATCTATCAAAATAATCACCAAATTGAACAAAAATGGGCAAAATAATCAGGTTTGATTCAACACATGTCGGATGTTTCTATTATTTTTTGCTGCCTCTTGTCGTGGGGTCAGAGGTCAAACTAAATTGTGACTTTAACCTTTAAAACATTTGTTCAGTTTTTTTGTCTCTTGAGACTGTTGACAAATTTGCTGTATGTGAAGAAAAGAGAACAAGAAATAACATGTGTGAACATTTCAACCCTGAAAAACAGTGTTCTTTGTTTTGATATAATAACCTTTAAATTTACTCAGTTTTAATGAACATCTGCATCAGGGGTGTCCAATCCTAGTCCTGGAGAGCTACTGTCCTGCATGTTTTAGATGTATCCCTCTTCCAAGACATCTGATTCAAGTGATAAGCCTATCATCCAGCTCTGCAGAAGGCTGATAACAACCGTCAGGTGTACTAGAAGAGGGAAACATCTAAAACATGCAGGATAGTAGATCTCCAGGAACAGGATTGAACACTCCTGACGTACAAGATCAGTGAATTAAATATATGCCTGATTTTAACCCAAAAACTATGATAATTATATTAAAATAAAATGAAGACAAGTCACTTGGGAATTATTAAATGTGGAGGAAAAATTCATTTGCAAATCACACAAATAATGATTTAAGGATCAATGAGTTGTTGGTTGATGAGCAACTGATTTGACAAGAGGTCGGTGTTGGAAGGTCTGTTGGCGTTGGAGCATCAATTAGTGTTGTTGGCCGGTCTGTGGGCAGCGTCGTTGGAGTGTCCGGTGGCAGCGTTGGATGGTCAATCAGCTGCGTTGCTGGATGGTCTGTTGGTGTTTTTGGGGAGTCCACTGGCGCCGTTGTTGGATGATCAGTTGAAAGGTCCATTGGTAGCATTGTTGGAGCACCCATCAGCAGCGTTTTTGGACGCTGTCCTTGGATGATCTGTTGGACGGTCAGTTGGATGGTCCCTTGGTGGCATTGTTGGACAGTCAGTTGGATGGTTGGTCGGCGGCGTTGTTGGACGGTCCAGTTGGATGGTCAGTCGGTGGCGTTGTTGGACGGTCAGTTGGATGGTCCGTCGGCAGCGTTGTTGGATGGTCAGTTGGATAGTCTCTCGGTGACATTGTTGGATGGTCAGTTGGATGGTCCATCAGCGGCGTTGTTGGACGGTCAGTTGGATGGTCTGTTGGTGGCATTGTTGGGCGGTTTGTTGGTGTTGTTGGATGGTGTGTTGGTGTTGTTGGACATTGGTGGTGGTGTTGGACGCGGGCTGGTGTTGTTGGACAGTTGCTGGTTGTTGGACATGGGCTGGTGCTGTTGGACAGTGCTTTGGTGGTGGCGTTGCACACCGGCTGGTTGTTGGTGTTGTTGGACAGTTGCTGGTTGCTGGACGTGGGCTGGTTGCAGAGTTGCTGAAGGCTCCTCTGTGTCCACAGGTGCATGAAATGTGTCATAACTTATTCATGCGTTCACGTATTAATCATCCATTCGCTGGTTTGCAGTCAGGTGGTGGTTCAGAGCAGATCTCAGATTGGAGCCCCCACCCACTGTGGACAGCATCCATGGGGGGGGGGGGGGGGGGGGGGGGGGGGGGCAGTGCATCTACTAACCGATGGTTGTAATGTGCACACACCTCCTCCTTCCTCCACCTCGGTTGTGACCCAAACCCAAACCATAATGCTTTCACACAGACCGAGACGTTCAGAGTCTGTTGGAAAAAAAACGTCACGCAACATTAGACGGCAGCAACGCAGCAGCAGCAGCAGCGAGCCTTGGCCTGATTAAAATGGATGTATTTTCTTTTTTCTCCACGGTTACTGTGATACCACGCTAGACCCAGATCCTCAGCTACATGGGGGGGGGGTTCTCAGAGTGGTGGGGCTATAGATAGAGGAGGAGGGGGAGGAGCTGTGTGTGTTTCTGTTTACTAGGGGAATGCTTTTACCATGACCTCCAGTGTGACAGCGTTTATTCAAAGCACAATGATCTGTTTGAGGAGGGGGGGGTGGTCGCTCCAGGAACAAACCCACTGCAGGCGCAGAATCATCATCAGGTCCGATAATGGTCATAATTTCACACCCACGCTCTGAAATCACAGCTGGATCAAGATAACGCCTCTTGAAGTTAACGTGGAGCTCGTTTAAATCATGTTCATTCATTACAGCAGCAGGAGATTCATGAGACGAGCGCAGCGTAAACACAGGAGGAGGATATTCTACAGCAGGATGAGATAATCGAATTAACAAAATATGGGTTTAATGGAATAAATGCACATAATACGGTTCTGCAGTCTATGTCACAGATTGCTCCTATAATAAATATTTAATGTCTAAATCGTTCGTAATTCATCTGTAAATGAAGCTCTATACGGGTCAAACCGACAGAACCAGACCAGTAACTAGAACATTTAGGGTTTCATTCTCAAAATCTGGCACAAACTCTGACTTTTAAGCCGTTCCTTTTAGTATGGACTCATTACTTGCTTATAATTTAAATTGTGTGATTTAAGGGTTGTACTGATGTATAGAAAATTAAAACAAAACAAACAAAAGTCACTACAGCTGTAAAAATGTAGTATATGATCTGGACGACAGGTTCATAAAGTGTTAAAGGCTTTAATTTCTGTCAGAGGTTTAACCTTCACTGCAGAATAATATTGAACTATTCAACTGTTTCACACTTAACACTTCATGTTGTTTAAGGTCATGTTATTTTCACAATTTGTTTTAGGTCAGAATTCAGTTATCTTTACGTGATTTTTAAAATTCTGATCCATCCACTAAAACCATCCCATAATAAACAGTGTTAAATTCCTACACTATCACCCTTCTACCAAGTGAGTATAAAATACATACTGACACATTTAACATTTGACCTAGAACCAAAAATAATAATGTATATGAACCAATGTTGGTGTTAATCACTGACATATGACAGGAGGAAAAAATAAAAACTAATTCAATTTTATATATGATACTGAAAGGGGAAAAAAAACAAACTTTTTTTTTTTTTTTTTGCATCAAAATATGGTTTGTTTACATCCAGAAACATGGCATTTAAAGGGTTAAAAATAGTATTTTTGTCTATGCAGGGTGGCCTCCTGGATCTTAAAGTCTTGAATTTACAAATCTGCATTATAATACCCTAAAAAGTAATTTAAAAAGTATTAATTTGATGTGGTAGGTCTTAGTTACATTGCCATAATTTGTTCTCTGTATTGTGTTTAAATGCGTCTGTTAAATGTCCAATCTGCAAAGAAAGTAATGTTGGTCTACTCTGTTCCACCCGACAATTTATATTGAAATTAGGAACCAGTTATGGGCTAACTTTGGCAGCCCCCGGTGAGAAATGACTCAGCATAGTGGGAAATCAAGGTGTTTGGTAAATAAACACTTTTTCCTAAATTTGAGGAGTGACCAAGGTTTGCCAGTGTGACTGTGAAATATGCATTAATGCTGTTCTTAGTTCTTAAAAAGGTCTTAAAAAGTCTAAATTAAACTTGTAGAAACCTGTTATGGCTCAAGTTGACAGAAAAAAATGTAAAACTGACTAGGGCTGGGTGTCATGGCCAATTTCCGTCATCGATTCGATTTGATTCATAAGGTTTGAATTGATTAATCACTATTCAATTTCGGTTCAGTATTAATTGATTGATTCAGATTCATTTAGTGATACCGAAGTACAATTTTGGGCTGTAATCTGATTGTTTGACTACTGCGCCATGCGACACAGAATCAATATTAACACTAAAAGGAAATAAATCTGACATTTCATCAGTAAATAGTTGAATCTGCTCTGAAATAATGAACAGGACACAAACAGGACCATGTTTCTACAGTGGCTCAGAACAGACTTCTTCGTCAACTTTGTTCTGTTTTATGGCTGGTGGTTTCTAGCATAACAACTAGGGGTGTGACCATATGAAAATTACATCTCAGTTATTGTGACCAAAATTATCATTATTATCGTGGTATTATTGAAATTGTGCTTAAAATGTTCAAAAGTACTGATATACTCACTGAAAAATTTAAAAATTGTATTTTGGAAAAAAAAACAACAGCAAAAAAAAAAAAAAAATAGGCACAATGTACCTTCTGTTGCAGAAACATTCAGAATTAACCCTTAGTGCTCTGAGCCTATTTGTCTGTTTTCAGTCCTTTGATTTTGCCTCATATACTATATAAACAAATGTGTACTATACCCTGTTTGGGATCTTTGTTTTTCAGCACAACTTCATCTATGTCATCTGTTATTTTTTCCACTTTAACCTACTATAAAAACAAAAGGACAAAAAACAGACAAAAAATATAAAATCTAATTTAAAAATTTAAATCATTTATTGCATAGATCACATAGATGCTTAACGACCTTTCCAAAGACTTTAAAAGTGATTATTGGTTCCAAATATCAGGTATATAAATTAAAATTGTAATAAATTAAAACTATACTCAAATATTTGACATAAAAGCAGATCTTTACATAGGGTTTTTTCCCCTAAAAGTGCGGTAATCAAACACGGTTATCATGATAATTGGAATTTAAATGGTAATACTAACCGTCTGCAATTTTACCACGGTTTATCGTTATACTGGTAATCGTTACATCCCTAATAACAACAGAATCATGTTGGCCCCTTGGTACAAGAAACTCACAGGAGGGGGAGGGTGGGCGGAGCTTCGGGATCACCACTTTACTATTCCTCTAAGTCCGCACTCAGCCATAGGTGATCAGAGTTAATATTTCTAGAATGACCGGCTTCCACAACCTGCCTCCGCCAGCCAGTTCATCCAGTTTGAGGCCGGGAGGACCTCCCGCGGAGGGGGTTTCCCCACCCTTCCTCCGCGTCCCTCCCATGCCAGAACTGTCGCCGGCGAGACCAAGACCCCAAGGGGTTGGCGAGACGGAGCACCTCCGCGTTGGCAGTATCTGGGTCAGGTACTCGCAGTCCTGCTTTGAAAAATTGATCTTATCTACTATTAATCAATTGCACAAAATTAAAATGAAATCGATCTAAAATCTTTTTTTTTACCCAGCCCTAAAACTGAATAATATTTGACATTTCTACTGTCCTGTGCAGATTATCGGCTCTAGATGGTTTGATGGACCTGTGCAGGTGGATACCAGGAGGTTAATCAGACCCAATGATGGAATAAACACCCCAAACTCAGTGTTTTATTTATTTATTTTTATTAGGGTCCCCATTAGCTGATGCAGGGCATCAGCTACTCTTCCTGGAGTCCTCCCATTCCAAACAGACATACAGTATCCATTTACAAGCATAACAATGTGATTCACCCTTCTATCTCCTTCTTAAGAACACTCAACAGTCAAACAAAACAATGTTAACAGTAATAACAAGAAAAGCACTTGGAGAGCACAGACCTCTGCCAAGACAGCCCCCTCCCCATCTGATCACCACCAAAATTTTATCATTTCTTCCTTGTGCCAGTATCAACATTTCCTGAAAATTTCATGAAAATCCGTCCATAACTTTTGAGTTATCTTGCTAACAAACACACAAACAAACAAACATGCAAGCAAACACACAAAGCAAAGCGATCACAATACCTGCTGATGGTAACAGTACTGCAAGATCAGCATTAAAAGCAGAAAAAAAACCAAACAAAAAAACGAAGTAATAATATTCAATAAATAACCTAATTATTAGTGTAGTTAATCTACTCCATGATTTCCTGAACTATATGACATTTCTGAGGTTTTAAACAAACCCCTGCAGCTCCAAAACACTCAGTCCTTTATTATATGTACTGTAGTGTCCGTAATTAAAAACACCAGGTTGAATTTGGCAGCGGTTGCAGTGACGGCCTCGTTAGTCGTCTTTTTTTTCACTTCAGGGTTTTAAGAGTGGTCCTCTGCAGACAAAGTGGAATAAACCTGGTGTGGGTTTGGCTGTTGGAGGTGAATATTGAAGTGTTCGGATCCAAACTGTGGCATGTGCACTTTTCAACCCCAGAGAAAACGGCAGAGTGGAAACACTGCAGCGTGGCCCTTCTGCACCACCACCAAACCATCAATAATGAACGCAGTCACTGGTGGTCCAGTGAACTCTGTAAAGATTTGGAATGTGGTGTGTTCAGACTATTGTACGTGTGATTTTTGAGCTGTGTTTTTACGTCTGTATTCATATTAAATCAGCGTCCACATTAATTTCACTAGTTGTGTTTTTAATGTAACTACAATGCAGTGTGTGTTCAGAGCCCTGGTGGGTTTCACTGTTAGTTGGAGGTTTTGATGGAAGTGTAGCTGTTGCAGATTTTGTGGCTCTTCAACACTTGTCCGTAGCTGATTTTACACAGACAATAATTCTAATGTCTAGGATGAAGAAAAATGTCGATCCTCATATCATGACGCTATTATTTTTACCATTGGGAGCTTTGCCTTGTTGATTTAAGGAACTAAAACCCATGATTTCAAAGAAGTTTTTTTATGCACAAACTGTTGTAGAATGGAGAGGAAATGCTGTAACATTTTGTGCACATTTATGAACAATGTCCTCCATCTGCATTCAGAATAAAAGCTCCTAAGACACATTACTTTTACTACATTTTAAAGCAGCGAACGATTTTCATCACAAAGCATCACAAGCAATGAACCTGTGTCCAGTACTGGGTCAGAAGGAATGGAAGTCTACTGTCATCTTATAATACCTCGCAAGCATATCAGGCATGGGCGGGCCCTTAGCGCTCACTCACTTCTTACAGTAAAATAATAGTTAATGTCAATCAATTAAAGTTTATTATATAGCACTTTACAACAACATAACGAAGCCCAAAGTGCTTTACATCTAAAAGCATGATTAAATTATAAGTTAAAAAAACAGGTTAATCAAGTACCATAAATATGCATAAAACAATAGGACACAACACACATTAATAAAAGAGACCACAGATTGAAACCTAATAGCGTCTCAGTGCTAAGGGTTAAAAGCCAGTCTAAACAGGTGAGTCTTTAACCTGGACGCAAGTTAGGAGGCAACGAGTTCCACAGTTTTGGAGCAGCAACAGTAAATGAACGATCACCCCATTGTTTATATCGAGACCTGGGGACATCCAAAACCATCTGGGAGGACGATGGAGGGCTCTGCTGGGGTGGTGAACTGTTAAAGTCTCAGACAAACGGGAGGAGCTAAACCATTTAAAGCTTTAAAAACAACATTAAAATTTTAAAGTAGTTTAAATAAAACTAGAAAAGCACTCAGAGAGCACAGACCTCCGCCAAGGCAGATCAGCCCCCCCCCCCCCCCCGAATCACCACCAAAATTGAATTATTTGTTCCTTGTGCCAGTATCAACATTTCCTGAAAATTTCATCAAAATCCTTCAATAACTTTTTGAGTTATCTTGTGAACAGACAAACAAACCCTGATGAAAACATAACCTCCTTGGTGGAGGTTAAATTTAAATTACATGACTCTGGTACTGTGCAGATGACACATTTTTGGAGTTTAGAAGGAGCTCTGTGGGTGGATACCAGAGGGATAATCATATCTAATCAATCAGGTTTATTTATTTACCTTGAACTGACACACATTAAAACTGTCTCTGGTTATGGCACACACAATAAGGTATAATTTTAGTCTAAACTACACCTTCATGTATTTATTTAATCCTATGTCTGTCATGAAAACATTCTTACTAAAACCTTCAGTTCAGTTTTTTTTACACCTCGGCCAACTTCTGGCTGAAGGGGTTTTGTAATCATTTTGCTGTCTGTCTGTTCATTCAAAGACGTAATGTCTTTGTCTATAGAATGCATTGACATATCTGCATAGGGGTGTAAGAAAATATCGATTCTGCAATATATCGTGATATTTCATTTCACAATACTGTATTGATATTAAAAGTACTGTATCAATATTTTTAGGTATTTATTCAACTGCAGATATTGTGGAGGTTCATTTTTGTTTTTTTCTTTTTTGTTCATTTTTATTAGTAACACTATTTTATTAAATAATGTTAGTTCCTTTATTGGGATTGAACTAAAATAATGTTCTGACGTTAGTTCTGAATTAATAGAATATGAACATTTGAACAGGATCTTAAACTGTAATGTCTGTAAAACATCATTCCAGTTTGAACACAGGGACATTTTGTGATGTAACATTTAATCCTGTAGTGATCAAATAAAATGTGTTTAGTATTTGTGCAGAATTCTGGTGTAATTCAATTCTGCAAGGAAATAATCATTTTTAAAAAAGAAACAAACAAAAAATTGCCTTTTTAACAGTATCAGGATACATCATCATATATCGTATGTTGACCCTAGTATTGTGATTTGTATCGTATCACTACATTCTTACTAATACACAGCCCTATATCTGCACCACATTTATACAGTAGAATGGATGCATCTTGTCATGGAGCAGAAGAATATTGAAAACAGGTGACCTTGACCTACTTTTTTCAGGTCCTTTGTCCTTGTGCAGTTCTAATATCTGAGTACTTTCACGTATAAATCTGTATGTAATAAGTTTTACACAAAAACAGTCTAATCTAAATTGTAGGGCAGTAATTTTCAACAGTATCTGACACTATATATGGGCGAGGGGGATTAAAAGTACACTGCAGGTTATGTTATTATTCTACGTTCTGCCCATGTTTGTCTTTTATTTCACCATTAAACCAAAACTAATGTCGGGTTAAAGAAACAGTTGTATGAAACAAACACTTGTCTATAACTCATCATGTCTTTCATCATTCCTTCGTCTTTCTATTCTGCTTTTCTTTGGCAGAAACAGTATGAGTCATAACTGTAACCACAGCCTCCCATTCGGTCCGTTTACAGTGTTTGCACATTTTCAGCGTTTGCTTTATTGACTGAAGACAGTTACTGAAACTGACACATTTTCAGTCAGTTGATGAATTGTTTAGTCGTTAAACTGTTGGTCTTCAGTCCGTCGGGGGGGTGGGTATTGAACCTGTTTGGTTTGTTTTGTTTTAACCTCAGCTGATTTGTCCTGTTGGTGTTTTCTTCTATGTACGGTCCACGTGGTCTGGTCATTCCGTGGCTTTTTTTTTTTTTCATTTTATTGCACAAAAGTAAAATTACTTGATGAAAATATTTCTATTTACAAACTACAGAGAAAAATAAGTGGAATTTTAACTATACCGTATTTCAGCTTCTCCTTTATGAGCATTACAACTTATATATTGTCGGCTTCCTGATAAAACCTGATATGTGACTTAAAAACTGTTACTGTTACGTACAAAAACTGTTTATATAACAGGAAACTGTGAAATATGTTAAAAAAAAAAAATCTGTTCCTTTAATGTTGGTACTTATGATGGAATGGAAACAACTTTCACAGGAGACAGAAATTTGGAGCTATAATAGGGGAGATAGCAGGTTTTTATTCCCAACCAAAAATGTCACTTACCAGGTTTTATCAGGAAGCCGACAATATGACAGTGGATCTACAAATACACAACACTTTTTAAAAAATATATATATATTTATTTATTTTTATTAGTGATAGTTAACAAGACAATGTGGACAGAAAAACAACAACACACATAAAGAAAGGGAAAATCAAAAAACAAACCAAAAACAACAACAACAAGACAGAGTGACAAACAATGAAACATCATATTACAATGAAAAAGATCATAAATGTAAAGAGCAACTAAACAATGTAGCTTGGTTAGGGGAGATGGGGGAAAAGGGGAAGAGGGGAGTGTGAATGAAAGTGAGAGAGAGAGAGGGAGGAGTGAGGGAGAAAATAATTGTTGTAATGGTACAAAATTATATAATAATACTAATACTAGTATTCTAATTGCTCGTATGATTGTGGCGGCGGTAGCCATGGTCATTCCGTGGCTGATCTGTGTTTGGACTGAAAACCCTCGGTCTGGGGCTCATACGATGGTTTGTTTTTAATTCGCAGGAGTTCTGACTCGATCCTCCGTCAGCGTTTAACCCACGTCAGCAGGTCAGTGCAATGTGATGAGTCGGGACTTTTCCAGTCGACGTGAACGTTTCCTCCGTGAAATAACTCATGATGATGATTAGTCTGGGCTTTACTGCTGGCCTCCTCTGTTTTGGTTTTGTGCTCCGAGGGGTAAAAATACTTTGGTTTCCACTGATGTTCAGAGGTTTTCTCAGCAGAATTCTGTAAACACTAATAGATAAGTTTTTAACTCACCGGTGTTTGGACGTGAGCTGTGGAGAAGGAGCTGGACTGATCATGGGCCATGTTTTCATGGTTTATAACATGTAAATGGCTACAGATATCAATGTAGTTACTATTGATCACTGATAGGAAGTCATATATGGACTTTAATTTGGTTCTGTGACCTTTGACCTTGAAGGGCCAAACTCAAGGTCACCAACGTGTAGAATGAAACAATCTTCTTCTCTGAAACTACAGGTTGGTTTCCTTGGGATAATGTCTCCAGACTAGGGATGTAATGATTACTGGTATAACGATAAACCGACGGTTAGTATTACCGTTTTAAATTCTAATTATCATGTTAACCGTGTTTGATTACTGCACTTTTCCAGAGAAAATGTATGTAAAGATCTGCTTTTATGTCAAATATTTGAGTATAGTTTTAATTTGTTACAATTTTAATTTTCTATACCTAATATTGGAACCAATATTAACTTTTAAAGTCTTTGAAAAGGTTCATTAAGCATCTGTGTGTTATTTATGCAATAAATTATATACATTTTTCAAATCAGATTTTATATATTTTTTTTGTGTTTTCTGGCTTTTTATGTTTTTATACTAGGTTAAAGTGAAAAAAAAAAATTAGGCAGATATAGATGAAGTTGTGCTGAAATAAGATACCTGGGGGTATAGTAAACATTTGTTTCTATAGTATATAAAGGCAAAATTAAAAGGACTGAAAAACAGACAAAATAGGCTCAGACCACTAAGGGTTAATATTTGAATGTTTCTGCAACAGAAGGTACATTGTACCAATTATTTTGTGGTTTGTTTGTTTTTTTTAAAATACAACTTGGTTAAATTATCTCAGTGTGTGTATTAGTACTACTTGAACATTTTTAACACAATTTCAACAATACCGCGATAATGATAACGTGATAATTTTGGTCACAATAACCGTGATATGAAATTTCATATTGTTACATCCCTACTCCAAATACTGTAAAAAGTTTTTGGAAATTTAGATTTTTACATGTTTGGCGAATTTTTGAAATATTAATTACTAGTGCGTTGACCTGTGTGGGTCCAGAGGTTCTAGGTGTGGTCGTTCTTATGCTGGTGTGTATTCGTGCATGCTGTACCGCATTTGTCCAGCAGTCACCGCCAAAGCGTTCTGGGCATAGCAATGTGATTGTAAGGATATTGTATTCAAAGTTACTAATATCTCCCAAAATATTGGTCCCATCAACTTACTGTTTTCACTGGACTGTTTCTTGACCAAAAATCCTTAAGTATGACAAACTGCAGCAGTCAGCTGTGTACGGATTTAGTGTGATTCCAGATGCATGCGTACACACACACACACACACACACACACACACACACAGGCCACTTGGCTTTTATAACACAGATTTTATTTTATTATTATCATTATTATTATTGTTACTATTATTGTTCTCCTTATCAGTGGTTTCCAAACTTTTTTGGGCTCTTGACCCCATTTTAACATCCCAAATTTCTGGTGACCCAGACATTCAGAACGGAATTTTTTTTTTTGGCTAAAATTAATTAGATTTTGATCATGTAATAGTTTGCTATACTATGTTTCAAATAAAGGTTAATTTTAGAGGACATTTAGTCTATATAATGTATATATTCTGGACGGAGGCAGTGAATCCAGGTGTAGATTACTGCACAAAGGGAGAATGTGATTTTCCTTGGTCAGGATATGTACAGTCAGTCCAGCTGTGATTTACAAGGAGGACAATTAATACTGAACAAACAAGAACTGAAACTATGAATTATGAAAGAGCTGCAGCATCTGAAACTGACCACAATGAACATTTGACAGATGAACAGAACCACAGTGCTGCAGTTTCACAACCACAGTTTGTTATGGATTGGAATCGTCTCTGTCAACTCACCATAAATTTTTTTTATTAGAATGTTTTTAATCAATTACTAGAAATTTCAGGCGACCCCACGGGGTCCCGACCTCAAGGTTGAAAAACACTGGTCCATATTTTGATGGTTTATAACATGTGAATGGTTAAAAATATCACTCTAGTTCCTATTGATCACTGATAGAGGTCATATATGGACTGTGATTGAAGTAACTGAGTCCAGTGAAAGTCCCACGCACTTCTACAGTTAGATTGATGTGCATCCAGACCGCAGGACTGGAAGACAGAACAGAACCAGGACTGGAACATAGAACAGAACCAGGACTGGAACACAGAACAGAACCAGGACTGGAACACAGAACAGAACCAGGACTGGAACACAGAACAGAACCTGACAACCTCACACATTCAGCTGGTTCTGATCCACATAGAACAGACTCTGACTTACAGGGACACTGGAGACTGTTTTATTTGTAGATTATTGAGTTTAAGATCATCAGGTTTTTCCTGTGACACAAAGAATGATTCATTCTTTAGTTTCAATCCACAGTCAGTCCTCTGTTCACTCAGTGTGCACATTAAATACACAGGCATTTCTGCTTAACTCAACTAAAGGCCATCTTATCCCTCAGAGCTCCGAGGGTATGTTCTCAGTTTTACATACTTGGTTTAATTCACCTTTTAAGGTACTGTAAATAACACAATATCCAGCTATTTTATACTAAAATGTTCAGGACAGTCTCTGTAAACTAAGGCCAGTTTTTGTCCTAAAACACTGTCGAGAGTAGGGGTGTTAGAAAATATTGGTTCTGCAATATATCACGATATTTCTTTTCACAATACGGTATTGATATTAAAAAGTACTGTATGGATATTTTTAGGTATTTATTCAAATGCAGATATGACGGAGGTTCATTTTTGTTTTTCTTTATTGTTCATATTTTATTTATTATTTAACACTATTTTATTAAATAATGGTTATTTGAAGCATCCTAAAAGCACTTTTTACTTTCTGAGACGTAGATGGTAGTTCCTTTTGTTGGGATTGAACTAAAATAATGTTATGATGTTAGTTATGAACTAATAGAATATGAAAATTTGAGCAGAATTGAAATGTAATGTCTGTAAAACATGATTTAAGTTTTAACAGAGGAAAATTTTGTGACATGGCATCGGATCCTGTTCTGATCAAATAAAAATGTGTTTAGTATTTGTGCATAATTCGGGTGTAATCCAGTTCTTCAAGGAAATAGTCATTTGAAAAAAAGAAACAAACAAATTGCCTTTTCAACAGTATCATGATATATTGTATCATGATCCTAGTATTGTGATTTGTATCGAATTGCCAGATTCTTGCCAATACACAGCCCTACTAATGTTCATATTGAGAAGGGTATTTGGAAGTAGAAGGGATGTGCTCCACATCCAGCTCGAGTCGGACTTCACCACGTCCGTCTCCAGCCAATGACAGTAGAATTCTTTAAGGCAGTCTTCCAATATAACCGCGAGTTATCCGGAAATGTCATTTGAAAATGACAAATGAGCCGTACTGTGGTACACGCTCATACCGAACTGTGAGGGACATGTACTGTTGCACCCCTAGTTCTAAGTAGTCTTAAAGAGGTCTGAAAAAGTCTTAAATTCTACTTGTAGAAACCAAGGTTCTAATAGTTTTGGATTTTTCATTATAGTTTAGTTTCATTTAGTTTTGACTCTTTTTTTTTTTTTTTTTTCTCTAATTCAGTTAGTTTTAATTGGTCTTTAGAGCAGGTTTGATAGTTTTTATTGGTTTTCATTTTTTTCTAAATGCTTAGTTTTAGTTTAGTTTTAGTATTAATTTTAGTTTAGTCGTCTCTTTTCTCTTCTCTGTCGTCATATTCAAATAAATCCCAGACAGGACTCTGCTGCTTTCTCCCAACTTTAGTCTCCATGTTTGCAGGTAAGTGGGGACCAGAAGACGACTGGAAACCACAAATGAACACAAGTGACAGACTGTTAAATATCATATGGTGCCGCTAGCTAAAATTGCTAGAGTGAAATAAATTGCTTTCGTATCAATCCAATGTAGACAAAGATGAAAACGAAGGGAATTTTATCCAGAATTTTTATCCGTTTTAGTTAGTTTTGTAAACACACAATACAGTTTCAGTTAGTTATCGTTTTTTCTTTTAATTATAGTTTTTATTTATTTCAGTTAATGAAAGTGTTTTTTCAATTCTAGTTTGGGTCATTTCGTTAGTTTTCGTTAACGATGGTAACCTTGGTAGAAACCTGTAGGAACCCTGACGTATCTGGGATTTCTGATGAATCGGACAGGTCAGAGTTGACGTAATGTCATTGAATCAGCTGTTGGCAGTGGTTTCTTGGTTGAACATGGGTGGTGTTTTGCGTCCTTCCCTTAAGCAGCTGTTGACCCACTTTAAACCCTGTCCTTGGTAAATCCAGTGTAACATGTTAAACACCGGTGTGCGACGTTTCAGCGCAGGTTTAACTGTCGACCTTTGAGAGCGGCGGGGCTCTGCTGTACATTTCGATCATGTTTGCTCCACTTGCCTCGTGAGTAGAGTCGGTCCAGACTAAAGTGAGCTTCAAGGTCAGCCAGTGTTATTTTGGGATGGAACAGGCCGCTCACAGCGCTGCCACACAACTATGTTCACTGCAGATGTTGCAAGATTTAACAGAACAAATGTTGTGGTGGTTGTTTCAGAACTGCACGCTCTGTCAAGTAATGAGATTTTCTGGTGTTTGGAGGATGTTTCCCAGATCAGAAATATGGAAACATCTGCTCCTCAGATAAAGGAGGTGATTTTGTGAATGGAAGTCCTTGTTTTTGTTTTTTTATACTAAAATATGAAGGCGTACTATGGTTACATCATGGGAACATTTGTAGTTGTAGTGTTGGGAGATTAACGTCATTTGTGTATTTTTGTATTTCTTTGTAGGTTTGTACGTTTTCAGTGTATATTTTTGTGTGATAGTTATATATACAGTCTTCTTACACTTCAATCTGCTACTAAACCTATTCTCATTGTTCTTGTGACACTGAAAATAAAGATGTATTCATTTTTTTTCCTGAATCTGGTGCATAAAGTTTATTATGAAACTTATAAAAAATCGTAAGTAATAAAATATTTAAACAGCCAGAAATATAGGGTGTCCAGTGACATTTAGATGGAAAATTGCAGTAAAAAACATTTGTTAACAAACCTTGCTCTTCAAACAATGACATATAGCCCAGGGGTGTCAAACTCATTTTAGTTCAGTTCCACATTGACCCCAATATGATCTGAAGTGGGCTGGACCAGTAAAAGAATACCAGTGAAAAAAGTAAAATTACATTAAGATAATGTTTACATCTCATCATTTCCTTAACAATCTGGATAACGTGAACAACTTGAAATGTCTTAAGAAAAACAAGTGCAATTTTAACAATATTCTGCCTCAGTTTATCAGTTTATCATTTACACATGGGCATTATAGCTTACATTACAATTACAAATACACATAATATTGATAAAATTGCATTTACTTTTCTCAAGATATTTCACCTTGTTCATATTTCTTCAGGTTATTCACATTTTTTGTGAAAGGATATTGTTAATGTAAACATTTTCATGTAATTTTACTTTTATTTTACATTAAAACAAAGATAAAATCTGCAGTTGTCATTTATAGGATATTATGACAGTATTTTTCTGGTCTGACCCAATGGAGATCTAATTGGTTTATATGTGTATGTATGGAACCTGAAATAAAATGATTTTTACAGTGTTGATTGTTAATTTCTTCAGTGTAATTTTTGCACTTCACAAATTCATCCTAGGGGCCAGATTGGAGCCTTTGGCGGGCCGGATTTGGCACTGGGCCGCATGTTTGACACCTGTGACATAGCCTATACTGAAATCGAAAAAAACAAATGTTTGTAATAATATGGAGACCTTTCATTGATTATGTCCAAAAACTAAACACAAACTTGCAGATGATGAAGGATGTTTGTGGACCATGTACTAGTTACCACATGTGTAATTTATTTGTTTGTTTGTTTTTTTTGTTTTTTGTTTTTTTTTAATTCATTTTGTCAATGTCATTCCTTAATTGAAAATTTTGATATTTTATTTCATTCTGTGCAATGCCTTCTTTGTAATAGATGATCTATTGTTTTTATATTTACATAAGAGAAGCTGTTTTTTTTTTTTGTTTTTTTTTTATTATTATTTTTCTACCTTAATTTGAATGAAAAATATTGTGCTACACTTGTTGAGTCATACGATTGGATTCAACAGGTATTTGGCAGTTGTACATGAAAATGATTTGCTCTTTTGTAAATATCAAACGTGTACAGTTGATAAACAAAGCATATTAGAATCTGTCCCCTCGGTGATGATTAGGGCTTGAATTAAAATTTTCCCTGTGGCTGTTGTTTTTTTTTTTTTTTAGTGTTACTTCATTTGTCTATAAATATGAAAATACTCACTTGTAACATCTGGCAGTTGAGCGAAAATAGAAAAAAAAAAAAAAAAACAGGTGTAGTACGATGCCAAATCTACGGTTTTGGTGCTGATCCAACCTGCTCATTCAGCTAAAAACGATTTTATACTGGAATTACAGCACAATGGGGACAAAACAGGAAGGAAATGGCACCTAAACAAAGACTAACCGGTGAGGAAGGGGAGGGATTGGACTCATGCCCTGTGTTGTGTTTTTCTGTGCAGGTACGAAGACAGAATGTGAAACCAGCCAGTTTCAGTGTGGAAACGGTCGCTGCATCCCGTCCGTCTGGCAGTGCGACGGCGACGAGGACTGCACCGACGGCAGCGATGAGAACTCCTGCGGTAAGACGTTCAGCTCTTTTAAGACCCTGTGTGTCACCGGTGACTAGGCTGTGTATCGGCAAGAGTCTGGTGATACAATACAAATCACAATACTAGGATCACAATACGATATATCGCAATATATCATGATACTGTTAAAAAGGCGATTGTTTGTTTTTTTTCTTTTTTAAATGATTATTTCCTTTGAAGAATTTAATTAAGCCAGAAATATGTACAAATACTAAACACATTTTATTTGATCAGAACAGGGTCTAATGTTATATCACATATGTTTCTGTGTTAAAACCTAAATTATGTTTTACAGACATTACAGTTTAAGATCATGTTCATGTTCAGAACTAACATCAGAACAGTATTTTAGTTCAATCCCAACAAAGGAACAAACATTATTGAATAAAAGAGTGTTAAATAAAATATAAACAAAAATTTAAAAGTGAACATCTATAATATCTGCATTTGAATAAATACCTAAAAATATCGATACAGTACTTTTTAATGTCAATACAGTATTGTGAAATGAAATATCACGATATATTGCAGAACCGATATTTTCTTACACCCCTACCAGTGACACTTTTCTGCATTTGACACCATTCAAATGATGTAACTCTTGAACCGTTGACACTATCGACTAAAACCAAACGTCATCTTTTTCTGAGGTTGGGTTCTTTCTGTTGGTCTATAACACTTTAGAGTAGAGGTCTGCATCGGCTAAGGGAGAGGGGTGGAAGTGGGCGGAGCAGAGAGCAGCAGAGTGCAGTCTGTGAGGGAGAGGTAGAAGACTTTTTTTACTTTTAGCAGCATTTTAGCGGTGTTTTTGACTGTAATTATTAATATTGTAACACCATGAATATACATGCAGTTTCCATCATGATGCAAAGTGTAGACTTTCTCATCAAATATGGCAGCCCAAGCCATCAGAAACCAGAGTAAACCTGTTGTTGTAACTGCTTAAATGTTATAGAAGCGAAAAAAATTAATCAGACCATGATCATTCTTCAAAAGGTCATGAAATATCTCTTAACCACATTGACCAGACCGTCTCCTACTCCACATCTGTGTATTGGAGGTTTGTTCAGCAAAGAAAAGCATTAAACTCATCGTAAGTCACTTTTCCATTGACCCTCAAATTGCGCGAATATAACCTGTGTATTAAAGTTTACCTAATGGGAAACAACAGTTTTGCCAAAACTGTCATTTTTCGATAAAAAGTTTTTGCACTGGCAAGAGGTGTTTTTTTTTTTTTTTTTGGGGGGGGCGGGGGGGGCAAATGGTATATCATGCAAAGCTGCAATGGAAAGACCTTTTTGTGAACTAGTCATGTGAATAAAAAAATGAAAATAAAAAAAAGATGTTGACGGATGTTACAACAAGCGAAGAGTGTTAAAAGAAACATGGTGCAGTATATGTGGACACACCAGGAAACCCAATCATTTTTAATTTAGTTCAAATTAGAAGGGTAATGAATAATAATAATTATAATAATGATAATAATGAATATATCTGTAAATCAACACAATATTTATGTTCATCACCATGTGTATGTAATGACTTCTCAAGCCATCTCATGATAATAAACAAATCATCACATTTGTAATTTAATGGAAAACCCAGCATTACGCACTTCTGTTTTTTTTTTTTTGTTTTTTTTTTACATTTAGTAAATATCGGTAAAGTTTTGCGCAGATGTCCAACGGAAAAGCAACTTGTGTTTCTCAGTTTCAGCTTCAGGGTAAAGCTGAGAGAGGCTAATAGTTAGCATGAGGACTTAGAAATAACAGGCGACAGCTGCTGTTGAGAGAAGGTCATGTGATCTCCATCACCATTCACTTCTCTGCTGTTAAACATTAGTTCCACTGTTGTGTTTCACACGGACACTTATTGTGATGCACACAGAAGCTTCAATTCAGGAAAACTGCAATAGAATATTTCCCGTCAATCAATTTAAGTCGATTAATCGAATCGTGAATTTTTGCATTGGCTTCAAGCACCTAATTAATTAATCGTTTCAGCTCTAAAATGAATCTGGGCATCCTGTTTATAATGCTAGTCCTTATAGGGTTAACACAGGTATCCTGAGGTGGTCCAGGTCTTACTTGCTCAGGACGTCAGAACTTTTTCTTAGATCCGTCACATGAAGCTGCGTTCATTTGTAAAACTGTAGAATACTGACTTATGTAAATGGAATCTGTGGAGTCGAGTGAATAGTCAGAGCTGAAAACTGAGACAAAGAAAGTGTTATAGTTGACATCTTGTGACTCGCTCTTGTCGGAGCAGCTCTATTAGTTTCCCACAATCCTCTGGGATGGATGTGACCTGGTGATGGGAAGGAGCAGAGCTAAATATGGAGTTATAAGCGTGTATACGTGTCCAATATCTCAGATCTTTCCTTTTTCTTTTGTCCCTCGTCTTATCTGGGTCAGATGCGACCAGAGGGAGGGAGGGAGGGATGAGGAAGAGGAGGAGAGGGAGGGACGACGACGACGATGATGATGATGATATCACTGCAGGCCAATGGGGACACACAAATCCTGATAAAGACCCAATTTAGAGGATCTGCCCTAAAAGGATGGAACAGATTAATATGTACATTTATTAATGTGAGAGAGGAAATATTTACACCCAACGGTTCTATGATGCTGCACATTCTGACTGAGCTTTAGGTCTGATTCTGTTGAGGTTCAGAAGGTTTTATTTAGCCCTGAATCTGCCTTTTCAGTCTGAATTCTTTTATTATTGATACACTGATCAGCCATAATATTGTGACGCTGACAGAAGTGTTGATATTATTTTGTTAAAATGGGTCCAGATGATACAAGAAGTCATTCTATAAACATGGTGCCAAACGTAAATATTGTGTTGATTTACAGATATTATTATTATTATTATTATTATTATTATTATTATTATTATTATTATTATTATATATTACCCCTCTATCTCCTACTAAATTAACCTTTCATGCATTGTGGTCACTACAGTGGACAGTTATTCTAGCTGTTCTCTTGTATTAATGGTTTATTGTTTTAGTTCTATATCAGCCAACACAGTGTACAGTTATGTATCATCCCATACACTGTAATTCATAGCATCGCTGTAACTTTGCTGTACTTGATAAACTTGATCTGCAGTAACATGTTTTAGTGTAAATCAATTCCTTGTTATTGTTATGAGACTGTAATTAACAGGGGTTTTTTTTAAAGAAAAGATTTTTTTTTTTTTGCATATATCTCCATAAATGAGTAATAACTAATATTAGAGTATGTTAAATGTGACAGAACATCAGATTAGCAGCAATAAAAAATGTATTTCATAGTTTTCACACAATAATCAGTAAATGCATGTTTCTTTGCTTCAAAAATCCAACTCATGGTGTCCAGCTGAGTGGATATTTTTGCAGTTCCATGAAAATAGGTTGATAAAAAAAATAAATAAAAAAATAAATCGCTGTTTTTTTCATGCCTAAAGAGGAATAATAACAGTCGGCGAAAAAAATCTTGATTATGGTTCTCAAAATTCAGGCATGAAAGGGTTAAAAAATGATGTGGTTTCCTAGTGTGTCCACACAGAACGCACCATGTTTCTTGTAAAACTCTTCTTCTTCTCTTGTTGTAACATCCGTCAATGAATTGAATGTCATAAAATACAAAATGTGTCACAGGAGATGCATGTAGTCTTAAAGGGTTCAAATATGACCAGTAAAGCATCAGTAGACCTTGACCTCCAACGATGGAGGTCACATGACTGTCTCTCAACAGCAGCTGTCTCCTGTTATTTCTAAGTCCTCATGCTAACTCTATTAGCCTCTCTCAGCTTTACCCTAAAGCTGAAACCGTGAAACACGATCACTTTTCCATTGGACATCTGCGCAAAACTGTACCGATATTTAGTAAATGTTGAAAAAAAGAAGTACGTAATGTGGGTTTTTCCATTAAATCACAAGTGCAATGATTTGTTTATTTATTATCACGAGATGACACGAGACATCATTCCATAAACATGGTGCCAAACGTAAATATGGTGTTGATTTACAGATATATTCATTATTATTATTATATTATTATTATTATATTTATTGTATATTACCCGTCTATCTCCTACTAAGTAAAAAATGACCGGGCTTCATGGTGTGTCCACACATACTGCACATGTTTCTTTAAAACTCTCTTTCTTGCTGTAGCGTCCATCAACATCCGTATTTTTTGTTCATGTGACTCTAGTTGCACAAAAAGGTCTTCCCATTGCAGTTTTGTGTGATATACCAATTTCGCTACACCCAAAAAAATACCCTTGCTAGCGCAAAAACTTTTAATGGAAAAACGAGAGTTGTGGAAGTGAGAATTGTTTTTTTCCATCAGGTAAATTTTTATATGAAGTTAGATTCATGCAATTTGAGGATCAGTGGAAAAGCAGCTATTGTCAGAATGTTTAGACTGGTGTATATCTTGGTTTCTGTGTTTGATGTTTGACTTGTAATATGTCAGAATATTTAAACTATCCTCGTTCCCAGTGTGTTTTCAGTTTACCGTTAGGGCTGTATCGGCAAGAATCTCGTGACACGATTCAAATCACAGTACTAGGATCATGATACAATATATCATGACACTGTCAAAAAAGGCAATTTTTATTTGTTTCTTTTTTTTAAGTGATCATTTCCTTGAAGAATTGAATTACACCAGAAATCTGCACAAATACTAAACACTTTTTATTTGATCAGAAAAGGATCTAATGTTATACCACAAAATGTTCCTGTTTAAACTGAAATTCTGTTTTAGAGACATTCCAGTTTCAGATCCTGTTCAAACGTTCATATTCTATTAGTTCAGAACTAACATCAGAACAGTATTTTAGTTCAATCCCAACAAACGAACTACCATCTGCTTCAGACAGTAAAACGTGCTTTTAGGATGCTTCAAATAACTATATTTAGTAAAACAGTGTTAAAAATAATAAATAAGATATAAAGAAAAGAAAAATGAACCTTCGCCATCTCTGCATTTGAATAAATACCTAAAAATATTGATACAGTACTTTTTAATATCGATACAGTATTGTGAAATGAAATATTGCGATATATTGCGGAATGGATATTTTCTAACACCCTTTTTACTGGGACATAAAAATGATTTTGCAAAAGGAGACACTTAGAACCATACATGTCATGTGGTGGGAGCTTAAATAGCACCAGAAAAATGCATTTGATACACATATAAAACAGGAGTATTCAATGTGTAATAGTCTAAACTTCTGTTTTATGGACGTCAGGTAAAAAGGAGGTTTAAAAAAAAAAAAAAAGAGACAAAAGCATGAAAACGATAACACTTTCAGAACCTTTTTTAAACCAAAACATCTTGTCATTAGACCCCATGTATTAGAAACTGGAATGCTGTGGATCTAAACCCACTTAACCAGTTCACAGGAGGATACAGCTGTAATTTACTTCAGGTTGGGTCCAGGATCCTTTGACCTTTTTCCTGTTTTCTAATGAAGCTGAATGATCAGTCACGCCTCAGTATCACAAAGATGATGATCGACTCAATCCAGGGTTTTTAGACTCACAGGAAGAGGAAAGATAAAACTATAATTGTGACAGATCCTCTGGAATATGAGTGAGTTTATCCACCGTCAGCGCTCCATATTCAACGCCTGAGTGGCTTTGACTGTCATCACCGTGTTCAGATGAATTCTTATGCGTTGTACGGCAGTTTGAGCCTCATTTTAAAGCTCAGCCTTGGCACTGTTCAATAGTCTGGGAGAAAAAAACGGTGTAAAATATAGAAGCAGAATTCATACCTGTGAGAACGCTGACTGGCAAACTGTACAAGGTCAGGGTTTAGTGCTTTAATTAGTATGTGTGAGTTATTATGTCACTGGACGGAGGAAGCCACAGGGTTTAGATGATCTTTTTAAGTCTATCAGTTTTATTAGCTCACCGATAGGTCATGAGTTATTGTGACCGGCGGCGTCCTCCTTCAAACACCTTCTTCTCTGAAACTACTGGTTGGATTCAGTTCTATTTTTATATGCATCTTCTTTGGGACAAGGTCCACAAAGTTTGTTTTGACAAATTTAGATTTTTGCTTTTTTTCTATGTTAAAAATGGTCTCTTCCTTCTAATGGTCCATATGTTGATGATTTATGACATGTAAATGGTTACAGATATCAATATAGCTTCTATTGATCACTGATAAAGTCACTTTAATTGAATTAGTTTGTGTGTGTCTTTCATATCCACATCCTGAAGTCCATGGGATGTTCTAAATCTGGCCCCACGCTGGAGGTTAAATATCCAGATTTTGGGCCTGATTCTTTCCAGACAATTCAAGGCCGGTTTGGTCGACGTTCAGCCCAGATTATCTGTAAAGTTTAAACCGGTTCATAGATCGAGTCTGGACTTGAAACACTTCGACTGATCAAGACCTAAAATTCTCGGATTGCATCTTCGTTGGTTGAACATTCTTGGTTTCTCTTCTCCTCTGAGGGTAAACTGAATGTTTGGTAATGGATCAGACAGTTATTTTGGGCTTTGGCAAACACTTAGACCAGTGTTTATCAACCGTGGGGTCGCCTGGAATCCAAATGGGGTCACCTGAAATTTCTAGTAATGGATAAAAATAAAAAAATTACTAATAAAAAATATATGTTGAGTTGACAGAGACAATCCCAATCCATAGCAGACAAACTGTGGTTGTGAAACTGCAGCACTGTGGTTCTGTTTCTGTGTCAAATGTTCATTGTGGTCAGTTTCAGATGCTGCAGCTCTTCCATAATTCATAGTTTGAGTTCTTGTTTGTTCAGTATTAATTGTCCTTGTAAATCACAGCTGGACTGACTGGACAGATCCTGACAAGGAAAATCCAATTCTCCCTTTGTGCAGTAATCTACACCTGGATTTTCTGTGTCCGTCCACAATATACATTATATAGACTAATTCCATATAAAATTAACGATTATTTGCAACATTGCATAGCAAACTATTACATGAT
>NC_043968.1:934870-977685 GCF_902148855.1 Sphaeramia orbicularis | reverse complement strand
TCAGGGTCCACGTTCAGAACCAAATGTTTACATCAACAGACTTTATGAACAACCTAAATTTATTTAGAAAAATAAGTGTGTTTTAACAACATTCGGTCTCAGTTTTCATTTACATATGCATGGTCTGGTCTAGGTCTTAGTCTTGGTCTGGTCTAGGTCTTGGTCTGGTCTGGGTCTTGTCTTAGTCTAGTCTTGTTCTGGGTCTTGGTCTGATGTCTTGGTCTTGGTCTGGTCTGGGTCTCGTCAGCTTAATATGGGCAGAGGAGACGGATCGTCGACCAACTCCCCTTCCGAGAGAGTGGAGAGGCTGGCGGAGGCGTACGGGCTGCAGGAGGAGGAGATGAGCGAGCAGGAGTACGAGGGGGAATATTTTTGAAACCTCCGCGATGTACTGAGACTGCGATTGCTGAGACCGCGAACTGTGAGGGTTCACTGTATATATTATATAATATATATATATAATATATATATATATATATATATATATATATATATATATATATATATATATCACAAAAGTAACAAGGTCTTGTTATGTCTTCATGGATTTTTTTTTAAAAAAATTATCTTTTTTTCCACTTCTGGGTAAGGAACCACATATGGTAACTTCATTAACCTTGATTTTCTGCATGACAATCAATTTTTTTTTATATTTCACAAAACTAATTTATTTATTATTGGCCACTTCTGGGTAAGGAACCGAATATGGTAACTTCATTGACCTTGCCTTTCTACATGACATATTTTTTTTTTCTATATTTCACCAAACTAATAAAGTCTTGTTCTGTCCTCCAGTACCACACCCAGGTTGATATTTGACAGTATTTTTCTGAGTGTCCTTAAAGGGTTAAAGGTTCACAGTGTCTCAGTTGAATAATCCTGTCGTCCACATGTGTAGGTCTGTGAAGGTTCACAGCGTCTCAGTTGAATAATCCTGTCGTCCACATGTGTAGGTCTGTGAAGGTTCACAGCGTCTCAGTTGAATAATCCCCATCGTCTACGTGTGTCGGTCTGTGAAGCCTCAGCATCAGATCAAACCTGAGAAGTCCCTCCGCCCACCTGCCTCCAGACTCCGCCCACCTTCCCACACACCTGCCACATCTGTGCACGTAAACATCCACCTCCACCTCTGTTCAGTCTGCCCAAAACTGCAACATGCAAATGGGACAAAACCTGGAAACTCCCACTCAGATGACCAAAGAATCACTGAAAGGAGGTAAAAATACATTTGCATCTTGTTTTTTCACCAAAATAACTCGTCAAACAGGAGGAAGCAGTGCATGTCGGTTCAATTTCCAGGGCAGTGAATGTGAAAGTAAAGGTCAAAGTGACTGAAAGAGAAGAGGCTGAGTATGTGGACAGAAGGGAACTGAAACTAACCCCAAAAAACAAATGAAATACATTAAAAAAAAACACTTTAAAATACAACGTAATAAGTACTTTTACTACAGTACTGCATTTGAATACTTCATTTAAAACAGGTCATGTTCAGGTTCCACATTCAGCCCAGTATGATCTAAAATGGATCAGACTAGTAAAATAATAACATAAAAATATATAAAAAAACAAGTTATTTACAAACTATCCAAACAAATAAAAGATGTGAATAACCTGAAAAACTGAAATTTCTTGAGAAAAATGAAAGCAATTTTAACAATATTATGCCTCAGCTTATCATTTACACATGTGCATTACAGATCCGATCTACAAATACACCAAACATTTAACAACAGCAGAATATTAGTACAATTACACCTCATTTTCTTTAGACATTTCAGGTGGTTCATTTTATGGACATTGTACTAGGAACAACCCATATTATGTTCCTGGTGCTACCCATGGAACATGTTTGCGTCAAAGAAACAAACCTCCACAACTAGTTATAGATGACTATCACACTTATTCACTTCATTGAATTATAGACAAATTATATATGGTGTCTGGAAACCCAAGACTCTGGACTGTCCATTTATGCAGGTTTCAATGGGATTCAACTCATTTGCAGGTATACTGTATGTACCCCCCTAAAAAAATTACAATCGGAGTTTCTGCAATGATAACTTTAAAATAGTGAATCAAAATTAGGGCTGTGTCTTGGCAAGAATCTAGCGATACGATACAAATCACAATACTAGAATCACGATACGATATATATCATGATACTGCTAAAAAGGCAATTTTTTGTTTGTTTCTTTTTTTTTAAATGTATTTCTTTGAAGAATGGAATTACACCAGAAATCTGCACAAATAATAAATACATTTTTATTTGATCACAACAGGAGCTAATGTTGTATCACAAAATGTGCCTGTGTTCAAACTGAAATTCTGTTTTACAGACATTACAGTGTCAGATCCTGTTCAAATGTTCATGTTCTATTAGTTCACAACTAACATCAGAACAGTACTTGAGTTCAATCCCAACAAAGGAACGAACATTATTTAATATAAGAGTGTTCTTATAAATATTTTTATTGAAAAGTATGGCACAACAAAGACAAACTCAACAATTCAGGCAATACAAATCTGACAGAAAAATATAATAGTCACTGTCCAACAAAAAACAAAACAAACCCTGAATTCAGAGCCACACTTAGCACTTTCTTTTTTTTTTTTTTTTTTTTTTGAACAAGGTGTACAAGAACCAAACCCACAATGAAAATAAGAATAAGAATAAATTTTAAAAAAATAAAAAATTTTTACCCTGAAAACCAAAAGTAAAATCATATATGTACAAGAAAGAAAATTCTGTAGTAAAACGGATATGTGTTCATTTATTTATTTATTCATTTTCTGAACCTGCAGTTGGGATAGGCTCCATGCAAAGAATATATAATATATAAACCCCCCCCCCCCCCCCCCAAAAAAAAAAAAAAAAAAAAAATATATATATATATATATATATATATATATATATATATATATATGTATACAGGGTGGGGAAGCAAAATGTACAATATTTTGAGGCAGGGATTGAAAGACAGTGTATGACCAATTAGTTTATTGAAAGTCATGAGAATTTATTTGCCACAAGAAAATGTCCATAATAGAAAATGTTTTTATTCTATGTGTCCTCCTTCTTTCTCAATAACTGCCTTCACACGCTTCCTGAAACTTGCGCAAGTGTTCCTCAAATATTCGGATGACAACTTCTCCCATTCTTCTTTAATAGTATCTTTAAGAAAGTCCACATTGCTGTGTGATGTTCTATTGGTAGCATGTTCTAAAACGCCCCAAATAGCAGAATCCAGAGGGTTTAGATCTGGGCTAGAAGGCGGACATAAACATGATTCCCAAAAACTGCTGAAGTTGGATTTGCAGAAGTCTTGTATTTTTCTAGCTGTGTGGGCTGGAGCACCATCCTGTGTCCATACATAATTTCCATCTGGGTAGTTTGCTTTAAGCCATGGCTATACCTGGTATCTGGATGGATTTGGTTGGATCCTTTAGGATTTTGGATTTGAGAGCTTTAATGAAAGCTTTGGTACGTTTTTTGTTGCTTCCTCCACTTCCAGACTTTCTGGTAATAGTTTTGCTCATAGTCATTCTCTTCTTTCCATTCTAAACAGTCTTTATGGACACTCCAACTATTTTTGAAATCTCCTTTGGTGTGACGAGTGCATTCAGCAAATCACACACTCTTTGACGTTTGCTTTCCTGATTACTCATATGGGCAAAAGTTTCTGAAAAGGTATGGATAATAGTGTTAGGTATGATTATGTCATCAATATATGTTTGGTTTCAAAACAATTGACGTAGTGCCTGCTGAGAAAAAACAACTAAATGTTCATTGTAAATTTTGCTTCCCCACCCTGTGTGTGTGTGTGTGTGTGTGTGTGTATATATATATAATATTATATATATATATATATATAATATATATATATATAACACACACACAACACACATATATATATATATATATATATATATATACACACACACATATATATATATATATATTATATATATATATATAATTATTATTTTTAATATAAGAGTGTGAAATAATAAACAAAAAAAAAAAAGAACCTCCACCATATCTGCATTTGAATAAATATCTAAAAATATCGATACAGTTCTTTTTAATATCGATACAGTATTGTGAAATGAAATAACGCGATATATTGCAGAACCGATATTTCTTACAGCCCTAATCAAAATGCAGTTTCAGGGCATGAAGCTTTAACTTATTGCCTCCATCTGGCAGAAAAACCCATTGGATTTACTTCAGTGTTCACAGAGAAATGTGGACCTGTGTAAAGCATGTTGGAAGACCCTTCACTACAAGTTTTGTGAGGAGACGCGTTGTCTGTTGTGTTGATGTCGTACAAACACGAAGTTGGTCATTTTGTTCTCGCACTAAAATATCTCTTTTTAAATAGTGACTGTTTGTTTCTTTTAATTTTCAGCTAACGAAATGAATAATGAATTATCGGGGTGTCAAATTCATTTTCTTCCGGAGGGGGGGGGGTCACATTCAGCCCAATTTAGTCTGAAGTGGGCCGGACCAGTAAAATAATAGCATGATAGCCAAGAAATAATGACAACTCCAAATAGTTTTAGCGCAAAAAAATAACATTCAATTATGGCAATATTTACATTTACAAACCCTCCAAACAAAAAAGATGTGAATAACCTGAAAAAAATGAAATTTGTTAAGAAATATAAGTACAGTCTTATCAATATTATGCCTCAACTTTCATTGATACATATTCATTACAGATCAGATCTACAAAGACACAGAACATTTAATAACAGGCAGAATATTGTTAAAATTGCACTGAGTTTTCTTTAGACATCTCAGGTTGTTCATATTTGTTCAGGTTATTCACATTATTGTTAAAGGATAGTTTGTTAATATAAACATTTTCATAATTTAATGTTTTTTGCACTAAATCAAAGAGAAAAAAATGGTGTTGTTATTCTTTATAGGTTATTATGATATTTTTTTGAGTTTGATGCCCGAACTTGCGCTTTGCAAATTCATCTCGCGGGCTGGTTTGGAACCTTTGGCGGGCCGGTTTTGGCCCCCGGGCCGCATGTTTGACACCTGTGAATTACATCAAAAGGAAGCAGATTTCTGAGTTTTGCAAACGTTGATAAGGTGCAAAAATGAATGATTAAAGAAAGATATTAAAATATTATTAACACAATGAATTCTCTGAGCAGGAGTTAGTTACTGCCCAACCATAACGAATTTACAGTTTTAGAATCAAAGTGAAATGCTTGTCCACAGATGTTCGCTTCTTAGGGAACAAATGCAAAATGATAATTGACAGATCACATACATGTTTCAATATCTAAACCTCACATGAGTCCACACCACCGATATAATGTTATGCACAGAATTTGAATTCATTTGTTCGTTGCCCTGTCAGTTGTGAGCTAAATATTTTTTTTTCATATGGATGTTAAGAGCATCCAAGTGCCAAACCTGGAAGAACAAACCCATGACAGGTTTTACACAGATCCACGTTTCTCTGTGACCACTGAACCAAGTTAAATGGGTTTTTCTGTAAGGTGTAGGAAACAAGTTATAGTTTCATACCCTGAAACAGCATTTAGATTGTTTAATATTTTTGAAAGTTATCAATGTGGAAAGTCCGACAATAATTTTTTGGGGGGACATATGGTGTAACAGCTCATTGGAAATTAAACTTTACCTGGTCAGGTGCAAAATAGAAAACAAAAGTCATTCAGTGTCCGATACATGCGTGCTCTGAGCTGTATTCATCAACTAAACTACAAATATATTTGTCAAGTATTGAGATAGATTTCATGTCAGCAGATTCAGTATAGACCTGTGTGCACCTGTTAGTACCTGGCTGTAGTGTACCTGTTATGTCCTCTTTCTCATGTGCTGAACTCTGCATAGTGTTCCTGTAGCAGTTCTGTCACACATAGGGCCTGATTTACTAAGATCACAAATAACGGGTGCAAACGTGCTTGCTCACGCTAAAAATGTGCGTTATTGATTTGCCTGTCATGAGTGATCAGCCAAGAATGACACCAGGGCGCAAAGTCTTGGAGACTGCTCTAATAAAATGAGGATTTTGTGTGCACTATTGATTGTTGTCATGGAGACAGTGGTGCTGTAAAAACTGCTGTGGGATATGCCAGCACTCATAAATATGAAGTTGTTCTTTTTCCACTCAGAGGGGTGAATGGGCATTTCTCTGTTGTTGTTTATCAGTGGTGAAGGTGTGTTGTTGTCAGATAAATACCTTCTCTCTTTATGCCCTCTCTTGGTGAATGTGTGGTGAATGAAAACTTTTAAGTCCGTGGGTATGATATAAAAAAAACAAAAAAAAACGTCCTCTCAGCGGTCGGCTCCCTGGCCTAATGATGATGTGCCACTGGTGGAAACCGGGTTGTGGGGGGCAGGCCCATAAAGTGGTGGGACAAATGGTCTCAAATTATTTTGTTTTTCTCCCGTCATTCCATAAATGTTGATGTGATCAGATCAGATCCATTCTCTGTGTTTCCTTTGGTTGTGCCTAAGCCCCGCCTCCTCGCCACAACAACTGCAGCCAGTTTTTGCATGAAGCGTTCCAGTTCAAAACCTGCCTGTCAGACGCACTAATGTAGACGCAAAATCAGCCACCGCAATCACTTTCAGGTTGGTCAATCACATTGCACACGCTAAATAAATATTTGCATTTACTCCTCCCAATAATGTTGCGTGTTCTGGCAGACGCCATATTTCATATTCATCAGGGCAAACACGCTAAATGGGTTATGTGAGCGATGTTACCCATTTGAGAAGCACAACCCTCGGTGCACCCTGTTAGTGGATAAGCTTCAACATGTTTTTGTGTGCACAGTCAAGTTTGCACACGTTTTTACACGCAAACCTTTGGTAAATCAGGTCCATAGTGTCTTGGAAAAAAAGACTGAAATATTTCAGTGGACTAGCCTCAGCAACATCCAAATTTTGGGGTGACATAAGTCAACAATCAAGTGCAGAGTTCAGGGTAGTTTGATCAGATATTACACAGATCCATGAAGATACTTCACTGGCATGCTCATCTTCAGTAGTTTCACTCTGGAATTCCTCTGAGTTGTTCAGATTTGTTCAGGGTTCTTTGTATCTTTTGTTAAAGGATCATTGTAAATGTAAATGTTTTCATATAATTTTACTTTTTATTAGCTTAACGGCCGACAGGCTGTAAGCTATTGTCGTCTGTCGTCGTCTGTCGTCCGTTACAAAACTTTCAATCGTCTTCTTCTCTGAAACTACAATTCTGACTGACTTCAAACTTGGTATCCAGCTTCTGTATGATGATGTCAACAAAAGTTAGTGAAATTATTTGGATTTGGATCTGATTCTGGATTTGGTGCCACTTAGAAAAATGTTCCCATTATCAGAGATAGGAAGTGGATGGATGCAGTAACTCAGTAAATCTAAATGATCTCCAGTGTAAATGTCTCCAGTCCAGCCCTGATGGGGAGATGACCCAAACATAATGTCCACATGCTGATCAGGATCTTCTTCTGGATCTGGAACTGACGCAAAATTGAACATGGGCTCTAATGGGAAAACATTTCAGTCATCTTTTTCTCTGAAACTCCAGTTCTGATTGACTTCAGACTTGGTATACAGCTTCTGTATGATGATGTCAACACAAGGGGATTGAAATTATTTCCATCCAGATCTGATTCTGGATTTGGTGCCACTTTGAAAATGTTCCCATTATAACAGATAGGAAGTGGATTGATCCAATAAATCCTAAGTATCAATGATATCAAGTTGGAATTTGAATTTTTACAGATCTGATTGGAATATGACCAAAACATGGGCTATTTCTGTAATAGAATAAATACACAGAACTGGGTGAGAATAAATGACATCTGGATACATTTCCCAAAGCTTTTAATTTGACCGGTACGCTCCAGGGCCATTGGTCCGATTTTTCCGCTTAAACTAAGATGAACATACATGGATATCACTCTGATGAAATCAAATACAATATTGTGTCTGATTATATTAACGCTGACAAAGTGGGCGGTGTCTACATATTTGGGATTTCCCTGAGGATGAAAGTCCACAGTCTGTGTTTCCCATCAGAGCTGGATGTCCTGAACATGAGCACTGAACACTACTGCACCAAACTGAGGGCGTTGAGGGTTTGTCGCTTAAATCCTGTGACTCTGAGCCTGGTGTGTTTGGTTTCAGACTCATACTGTAATAACGCAGAAGTGAAGGAAACGCCAGCGCTCAGATGCTATTTCTGACCCAGCTCTGAAACCTCAGCATTTTACAGGCAGGGGCAGTAAAACACAGCCATGTTTACGGCTCCACGAAGGCCAGATGAGCGGCCGGGCTGTCTGTGAGAATTCGACTGGGACTGATATGTGTTCTGATGCACTTGGCTCTGTGCTGGGATTTCATCCTGGTTTGTCAAACAGCTGTGGTCTGCAGTCTGCATGGGCGTGGATGGAGTTTGAAGGCTGGAAGTCTGACCCAGTTGCTGCTTCATGTGTAGAATTCAACTCATTCTCCACATCCAAATCTGCAGTTTCAGCTTTTTACATACGACTGAAATATGGTTTTGTTTTGCATTTGTTTCAAATAATGTCCCAGTTCTCCATGTTTGGAATGGAAACAAATCAATTTTGTTGAGGCAAGAAACCCAAAAAGTTTTTCAGTGTACTACATAAACATTGGATTACTTTTAGATTTTTTCATCCTGGCATATGTCAGTGATGAACACCAGCACAGATTAATATGCAGTAATATTTTATGTGTTTGGTCAAATGTTCTAAAATGTGTCAGTGTGCATCTGTTCCTCACATCAGAGAGGCTGTTCGTGCAGGAACAGTGGGTCATCTGAGTTTGTAGTTCAGCCTCACCTGTTTGACTTTACACTTATTTTTTTCATTGGACATGTTGTATTAACACAGAAACCTAAAATCACATAAAAAAAAACATGAAATTTTGAGTAAGGAAACATGTTCTTTACCGTTTTTCACCAAAAACATGTTGAATGAAGCATTTTATAAGTTTGGATGAACATATAAATTGAAAACTTCCCAAAAAGGATGACAGTTTTTGCAAACAATAAAGTTATAGACAACTGTTTGTATGAAAATACAGGTGACGCCTCAGGCATTTTTAGGAAAATTATATACAACTATTTACCTGTGGTTCTATCACACCTGTGGTTCTGTCATACCTGTGGTTCTATCACACCTGTGGTTCCATCTACCTGTGGTTCCATCATACCTGTGGTCTGTCATACCTGTGGTTCTATCCCACCTGTGGTTCGATCACAACCTGGGGTTCCGTCATACCTGTGGTTCTGTCATACCTGTGGTTCTGTCATACTGTGGTTTCTATCACACCTGTGGTTCTGTCATACCTGTGGTTCCATCATACTGTGGTTCTGTCATACCTGTGGTTCTTTCATACCTGTGGTTCTTTCATACCTGTGGTTCTATCCCACCTGGGTTTCTGTTCATACACTGTGGTTCTATCATACCTGTGGTTCTATCACACCTGTGGGTCATCATACCTGTGGTTCTATCACACCTGTGTTCCATCATACCTGTGGTTCTGTCATACCTGTGGTTCTGTCATACCTGTGGGTCCATCATACCTGTGTTCTGTCATACCTGTGGTTCTATCACACCTGTGGTTCTATCATACCTGTGGTTCTGTCATACCTGTGGTTCTATCATACCTGTGGTTCTATCACACCTGTGGTTCCATCATACCTGTGTTCTATCACACCTGTGTTCCATCATACCTGTGTTCTATCACACCTGTGGTTCTATCATACCTGTGGTTCTGTCATACCTGTGGTTCCATCATACCTGTTGGTTCCATCATACCTGTGGTTCTATCACACCTGTGGTTCTATCATACCTGTGGTTCCGTCATACCTGTGGTTCTATCACACCTGTGGTTCCATCATACCTGTGGTTCTATCACACCTGTGGTTCTGTCATACCTGTGGTTCTATCATACCTGTGGTTCTGTCATACCTGTGGTTCCGTCATACCTGTGGTTCTATCACAACCTGTGGTTCCATCATACCTGTGGGTTCTATCACACCTGTGGTTCTATCATACCTGTGTTCCGTCATACCTGTGGTTCTATCACACCTGTGGTTCCATCATACCTGTGGTTCTATCACACCTGTGTTCCATCATACCTGTGGTCTATCACACCTGTGGTTCTATCATACCTGTAGTTCTGTCATACCTGTGGTTCCATCATACCTGTGGTTCTATCACACCTGTGGTTCTATCATACCTGTAGTTCTGTCATACCTGTGGTTCGTCATACCTGTGGTTCCATCATACCTGTGGTTCTATCACACCTGTGGTTCCATCATACCTGTGGTTCTGTCATACCTGTGGTTCTTTCATACCTGTGGTTCTATCACACCTGTGGTTCTATCATACCTGTGGTTCTGTCATACCTGTGGTTCTGTCATACCTGTGGTTCTATCACATCTGTGGTTCCATCATACCTGTGGTTCTATCATACCTGTGGTTCTGTCATATCTATGGTTCTGTCATATCTATGGTTCTGTCATACCTGTGGTTCTGTCATATCTGTGGTTCTGTCATATCTGTGGTTCTGTCATACCTGTGGTTCTGTCATACCTGTGGTTCTGTCATATCTGTGGTTCTGTCATATCTGTGGTTCTGTCATATCTGTGGTTCTGTCATACCTGTGGTTCTGTCACACCTGTGGTTCCATCATACCGTGGTTCTATCTTACCTGTGGTTCTATCACACCTGTGGTTCTGTCATACCTGTGGTTCCATCATACTGTGGTTCCATCATACCTGTGTTCTATCACACCTGTGGTTCCATCATACCTGTGGTTCTATCATACCTGTGGTTCTATCATACCTGTGGTTCTATCACACCTGTGGTTCTGTCATACCTGTGGTTCCATCATACCTGTGGTTCTGTCATACCTGTGGTTCTGTCATACCTGTGGTTCTGTCATACCTGTGGTTCTGTCATACCTGTGGTTCTGTCATACCTGTGGTTCTGTCATATCTATGGTTCTGTCATACCTGTGGTTCTGTCATACCTGTGGTTCTGTCATACCTGTGGTTCTGTCATACCTGTGGTTCTGTCATACCTGTGGTTCTTTCATATCTGTGGTTCTGTCATACCTGTGGTTCTGTCATACCTGTGGTTCTTTCATACCTGTGGTTCTATCACACCTGTGGTTCTGTCATACCTGTGGTTTCTATCATACCTGTGGTTCTGTCATACCGTGGTTCTATCACACCTGTGGTTCTGTCATACCTGTGGTTCTGTCATACCTGTGGTTCTATCACACCTGTGGTTCTGTCATACTTGTGGTTCTGTCATACCTGTGGTTCTATCATACCTGTGGTTCTGTCATACCTGTGGTTCTTTCATACCTGTGGTTCTGTCATACCTGTGGTTCTGTCATATCTAAGGTTCTGTCATACCTGTGGTTCTTTCATATCTAAGGTTCTGTCATACCTGTGGGTTCTGTCATACCTGTGGTTCTTTCATATCTGTGGTTCTGTCACACCTGTGGTTCTTTCATACCTGTGGTTCTGTCACACCTGTGGTTCTGTCATACCTGTGGTTCTATCACACCTGTGGTTCCGTCACACCTGTGGTTCCGTCATACCTGTGGTTCTGTCATACCTGTGGTTCCATCATACCTGTGGTTCCGTCATACCTGTGGTTCCGTCATACCTGTGGTTCCGTCATACCTGTGGTTCTATCATACCTGTGGTTCTATCATACCTGTGGTTCCATCATACCTGTGGTTCTATCATACCTGTGGTTCTATCACACCTGTGGTTCTATCATACCTGTGGTTCTATCATACCTGTGGTTCTGTCATACCTGTGGTTCTGTCACACCTGTGGTTCTATCATACCTGTGGTTCTGTCCATACCTGTGGTTCCGTCATACCTGTGGTTCTGTCACACCTGTGGTTCTGTGATACCTGTGGTTCCGTCATACCTGTGGTTCCGTCATACCTGTGGTTCTGTCATACCTGTGGTTCTGTGATACCTGTGGTTTCGTCATACCTGTGGTTCCGTCATACCTGTGGTTCTGTCATACCTGTGGTTCTGTGATACCTGTGGTTCCGTCATACCTGTGGTTCTTTCATACCTGTGGTTCTGTCATACCTGTGGTTCCGTCACACCTGTGGTTCCGTCATACCTGTGGTTCTATCACACCTGTGGTTCTATCACATCTGTGGTTCTATCATACCTGTGGTTCTGTCATACCTGTGGTTCCATCATACCTGTGGTTCTGTCATACCTGTGGTTCTATCATACCTGTGGTTCCGTCATACCTGTGGTTCCATCATACCTGTGGTTCTATCATACCTGTGGTTCTATCATACCTGTGGTTCTATCATACCTGTGGTTCTATCATACCTGTGGTTCTATCATACCTGTGGTTCTGTGATACCTGTGGTTCCGTCATACCTGTGGTTCCGTCATACCTGTGGTTCTATCATACCTGTGGTTCCGTCACACCTGTGGGTTCCGTCATACCTGTGGTTCTATCATACCTGTGGTTCCGTCATACCTGTGGTTCTATCATACCTGTGGTTCCGTCATACCTGTGGTTCCGTCATACCTGTGGTTCTATCACACCTGTGGTTCTAATCATACCTGTGGTTCTATCATACCTGTGGTTCTGTGATACCTGTGGCTTCTGTCATACCTGTGGTTCCGTCATACCTGTGGTTCTGTGATACCTGTGGTTCCGTCATACCTGTGGTTCCGTCATACCTGTGTTCTATCATACCTGTGTTCCGTCACACCTACCCTCACTTCTCCAGAGAACCACAGGTCAGTATTCCGTTCAGTTTTGTGGAATGTATTATCTGAATGTACTCAGAGTTTGGACTGAACCGGGGAACCCATCCTTCAGGTTCTTTTCTGCCCCTTCTACTTTACTTGAAACACTGTTCCAACTTTTCTGTTGTGACTAAATTATTGTTTTCATTTTTATCTTCTTACCTTTCTTTTAAACCTGTATCCTTTCATGGCGTGTGCTGCTGACCTGTTCATCTCAACCTCAATGAGACCTGATGAATAAAATAATTCAAGCTGACCGTCCACACTTGAACCACACCTGCTTTCATTTCAGATCCACTGTGGTTCTGTCCAATACTTCTGGACCTGAGTGTTTCTGAAACACCTCTGAGCGCAGACGGAGGCGACGTGCTCTTTGGTCAGCTGGGTTCCACAGCAGCAGACTGAGTGGGTGTTTGTTTATGACATAATAATAACTGACCAGATGTCAGAAGGAGTGGTCCATCCACACTGTCAAGAGGAAGTGAGTCACAGTGTGGCTGAAAACAAGTGAAACCTGATCCACATACGCACACAGGGTTAATGAGTGATCAGGACTCCAGCCGGGTTCTGTGAGGTGCATGTTGGGTTTAGTGTTAGTGGCTGACTGCTCTGTTGGTCTGTCTGTCCCCCCCCCCCCCCCCCGTGTCTGTCTGAGCTGCAGTCGCCTGCTCTTGTTTGTGGTTTGAAGGGAGGGTGTCATGACACTTCATACAGCAGCTCTGAAACGCCACGCCAGGAAGTGAACGGGGCTGAAGCGGCTCTGCAGGGCTCACACCACCCATGACACACACTGAGGAGCTCCACGGCTGACGCAGCACTCCATGGGTGAGTAGAGTCCACTTCAGGACCGTTTAACCCACCGTGTACGCTTTACGGACCAGTTTGGGTTTTTTATGGAACCACTGCACGACTGGTTTTTTCAAACATCAGACTAAAGACACAATGAGTCACAACAAGTGCAACTCAGGACGGGGAAATGGTTAAAAATAATCAACTCTCTGTGGCGTTACTTCATGACGTAGATGTGAAACTCGGGGGTTTACGACAAACGAGCGAAAGTGTAAATGTATGAGCTGATCAGATTTGGTCTTTTTGTGTGAAGATCCACATCCAGAACCTGTAAAGTGAGCGTCAGAAGCAGTGGTTTGTCTTTAAACAATGGGTCCGTTGTCACACAGAAGTAGTTTCTCTGAACTCATGATAACTGTCGCTGGGAGATATTATCAGCTGCGGTTCAGTCAGTTTTCATTTGTTGAGTGAGTGCTTTGAAACTGCAAGGACGTCTGTTTGTGTGTAGGTTTTTCTTTCAAATAATTCAGTTAAAGGTTTAATATGAGAGATTTCAGAGATAAAACGTCAGGGTTTTGTTATATGTTTTGGTGATGACTACGTTTATGTCAAAACTCTCCATGAATGTGAAATGAAATGAAAGCCGGTGCTGGTCCTCACCTTTTGCAGGTCTGTGGTAAGGTTATTATCATTAACGAAAACTAACAAAATGGCGGAAACTAGAACTGAAAAAACATTTTCATTAACTGAAGTAAATAAAAATTATAATTAAGAGAAAAAACAATTACTAACTGAAACTGTATTGTTGCTTACAAAACTAAAATGGATCAAAATTCTGGATAAAATTCCCTTCGTTTTCGTCTTCGTCAACATTGGAATTATACAAAAATGATTTATTTCATTTGAGCAATTTTAGCTAGCAGCACCATATGACATGTCATGGTCCGTCACTTGTGTTCACTTGTGGTTTCCAGTCGTCTTCTGGTCCCCACTCTACCCAGAAACATGGAGACTAAAGTTGGGAGAAAGCAGCAGAGTCCTGTCTGGGATTTATTTGAATATGACGACAGAGAAGAAGAGAAAAGATATAAAAAAAACTAAAACTAATACTAGAACTAAACTAAAACTAAGCATTTAGAAAAAAATGAAAACTAATTTAAACTATCAAACCTGCTCTAAAATCGAATTAAAACTAACTGAATTAGAGAAAAAGAAGTCAGAACTAAATAAAACTAAACTATAATGAAACATCCAAACCTGTTCTAACCTCGGTCTGTAGTTGCTGGTTTCAGTCTGGGTTTCGTTGGCACCTGTTGGGCTGTTCATGGCACTGTTTCCAATCATGTTAGCATCGACGTTTCTTCAACAGAGCAAGGTAAATGGTAATGGTGAAGGTAAATTTAGCATACTTTAAGAATAAAATATATCAACAATTTGCAATAGAAAAAATTATAGCCACAAACGAAAGAGGTTAGAAGTGCATTGTCAAAAGTGGGCGGGGCTTGGTTATGCCTTCGACTGATGTCAGCTCAGACTGATTCTTGAAGGGAGGAGGAGGAAGATGGAACCTGATGGGATGGGCTGTTTTGTTTTTTGTTGTTGTAAAATGATGTGAGGGTATTTTTAAGACTCCAAAGTACTTTTGTTGTTTGGTTTTGTCTTTCATCTGTTTTAATCAGTTTTTTGTCTATTGTATGTTTATTTTATTTTTTTTTAATTTCAGTCTAGTCTGTTTTCTGTCTGTTGTCTTCTAACGTGTGTGTGTGTGTGTGTGTATGTATTAGGGATGTAAAGATATGAAAATTTCAAATCACAGTTATCATGGCCAAAATTATCAGTTACTATATATATATATATATATATATATATATATATATATATAGTGTTGTTTAAATTGTGCTCCAAATGTTCAAAAACTACTGATACACTAATTTAACCAAGTTGTATTTAAAAAAAAAAAAAAAAAAAAACAATAATAAAATAATAGGCACAATGTACTTTCTGTGGCAGAAACTTTCAAATATTAATATGTAAACATCAAACATACAAATATGCATTAAAGATGACACCTGATGGACACTGTTTGACCATTTTCATATCAAGTTTGAGATAGACAGATAGACAGATAGATAGATAGATAGATAGATAGATAGATAGATAGATAGATAGATAGATAGATAGATAGATAGATAGATAGATAGATAGATAGATAGATAGATAGATAGATACGAGGGCCGTTCAATAAGTTCATGGCCTCACCCAGAACAGAACAACACAGACTGATGATTTATATTTTATTTTTCAACATAATCTCCATTTACAGCAATGCACTTGGTCCATCGATGTTCAAGCATCACTATCCCATCACAAAAGAATGTAACATCCTGTATTATAACAACCAGTATTTCTGGGTGAGGCCATGAACTTATTGAACAGCCCTCGTAGATAGATCGATAAACAGACAGAGACAGGTAGATAGATAGGACGGAGGTCTCTCACTGTCTTTCTCTGTGCACTTGGACCAGTCTGTCCCATACATATCTCTCTCTCTCTCTCTCTTTCTCTCTCTCTCACTGTCTTTCTCTGTTTCTCTCTCTCCCTCCCTCTCAAAATAAAAAAAAAATTACAAAATTAAAAAAAAAAAAAATTTACTATTTTGTTTACGTTCAGGAAAAGAGTTACTGTTTTGTAGCTAACTCACAGTTCTAACACCTCACAGCTGATGATATGACACGCAGTGAAGGTTCAGTTTGATTCATTTTCGGCAATATTTTAAATTTCTGTTATTTCTATCTGGAACAGTGTTAGAACTGAATGTCAGAGTCTTAAAGTCGTCCACCTGTTTCAGTTTTATCTGTAAAGTCAACAGGTTCAGGCTTTTGTGTGTAAATGTATAGATCCATTTACATATAAAATAATAATAATAATTAAAAAAAAACAACAACTGTCTTTGAGTTGTGCTGCCATCGCTGCTCTGTGGATGTTTCACTCTTTCATGGATGTTTTTATTGACCAGTTGGAGGTTAAAGAGTGGTAAACTTTCCTGTTGCATTAGTCTGAAGGCGGGGCTTCAGTTTATGTGTGAAGCAGTTACAGATGTGTGTATGTGTAGTTCCTTTACAAGTGCATCTGCCTTTACTGTTACATGCAGGCCTTGGTTTTATACGTTCAGTGGTACATGTATGTCTGCACAAAGCCTGACAGTCGCTGTGTTTAATAGTCATGTGACCACTTCAGTCATCGGAGGCTGAAGCGAACCTTTGATCGTCTGTTCACCAGCAAAATATTAGCACCTCATACCCATAAACCTTTAATCTGGTTGGAATAATGTACGTCTATTTTTGGGGTAAATTGGTCCCACGTTGGGTTGACATTTAGGTTTAGGACCATCAGCCACTGCAACATCATCGTGGCTGCGTCACAATCATATTAAATACTGTACGAAGAAGTCGCATGACACGACTTTGTAGACTTTTAATTTGGTGCAGATGTGTGTGGACATCTGTCTGAAAAGGCAGTGAAGGAAAGACGGTTCTGCAGATTTAACCAATGTTACTGAGTCTGGAAAATAGAAAATAAACGATGACAGGATCAGAGAAAAGAGGGATATTATAGACGGTTTAGTCATGCACTACCTTTGTCTACATTCCTCAAATTCAGTTTCCAGTTTTACTCTGTAGAATGAGCAGAATTGGATTTTGTTTTCATCTTTCTCTGTCAAACAACATTTTTAAAAATTTATTAATGCGTTATATTTTTGATACTTACAAGAAATACTAAGTTGAAAGTAATTAAATTTTACTTATTTTTAGTTGTATTTGCAATTGCCTCTCTGGAAATGTTTCTAGTCAAGAAACATTTTGATGCATATGCACAATATGAATGTAACGATTAAAACAGTTAATTATCAAAAAAAAAAAAAAAAAAAAAACAGGAAACCAATTGCTCCTTCATTATTAAGTGAAATACCTTATTTCCTCTTGTGTATTTATAATTGCTCTTTAACCACGCAGAAATAAGTTTTATCCGATTACTCGATTAATCACAGGAATTTTCAGTAGAATGGGCTCTCTGCACAGCCTCACTACTTCCTGAACTTCAGGTGGCTCCTTTATTTCCTGTCTTCCATTATTGGACACACTGATTAATCCAGGTGTGTCTGCTACTTCTAGTTGTGACTACTGATTAATTAGACACACCTGGATTAATCAGTGTGTCCAATAATGGAAGACAGGAAATAAAGGAGCCGCCTGAAGTTCAGGAAGTAGTGAGGCTGTGCACAGAGCCCATACTCGAATACTAAAATATTCGATAGCTGCAGTTCTAATTGTCACTATACAGTACGTGCACCAGCAGGCGCATGGGGAACAAATGGGGGGGTCAAGTGCCTTGCTCGAGGGCACATCAGCCAACAACTTTCTCTGGCCAGTCTGTGGAATTGAACCGGCAAACTGTATCAAGTAGTATTATTAGATGTTTTAGCTCGTTTTCAGCTTTTCTCAAAAATTTTGTAGAATTCTACCTTGATTCAGTTCTGTCCTGTGAAATTTGTGGAGTTTTAGTCTGTTTTTTGGCTTCTTTTTTTTTTTTCTTTTTTTTTTTTCTATTAAAATTAACTGAATTCTAGCTGGTTTTCAGCTTTTACTTTGTATAATGTGCATAATTTTAAGTTGTTTTCAGGCTTTAAACCTGTGAAATTTACAGTTTTAGCTTGTTTTGAGGCTTTTCTTTGTCAAATTAGTGGGCTTTTATCTTGTTAGTTCAGGCGCTCAATGTCTATAAATCATTTTCTCATGTCTTGCCCTTATTTGAATATTATTTATATGAGAGACATGAAACAGTGTAATGTACATGTTTTATTCTGTTTCTGCTCTTGTATTTCTAAGGCCTTGGCCTGATTTGTGAAGTGTTTTGCAGTAGTCCTGTGTTGTTATTATTAGCACCATATGAATAAAAACTGAACTGAAACTCAAGTGAGAGGAGGATGTTTGATCAATATGGACGGAGCTCAATAAAGTTGGAAAAAAAAAACCAAAAAACTCACAACAAAGACATAAACATTTAACCAAAGTCTTGTGTTTGTGTGAAGTAGAGCTTTACAAACATGACAAAACAGAGCCACGTCTGTCAAAACCATCAAACTAAAACTGCTTGTTGTGTTACGTCCATCAGCCTCTTATTTTCAGCCCCAGTCTGGTCTTTTCCTAACACTAACAGTCATTATAGTGTAAATCCAAATGGTGCTTTGCAGGTTTTAACTGCATTTGTGGTACTTTTCATTTTATTGGTCTATAGTGTTGGGTCTATGCTGTCGGTTTAGATTCAAAGATGTTTGAGGGTCTTGTATTTTCATGGTGAATTCAGCTTCTTGTCTGTTTCTAGTGTAGAAAAGGGTTTAATTATATATATTTATTTACTTATTTATCAGCGCCTCGAGACTTTCATCATGTTGTGGTTTCTTTGTTCCAGATGAATGACTGTTTTTTTATGTAAGTGACCTGAACTGAGGTTGAGGAATAAAATACATTCAATACTTTTCAGATTAAATGTGGGACGTTGAACAGTTCGTTTGTAATCTTTAATCAGAATGAGTTTAGTGAAGCTGAAGGAATATTTCCATCCAACTGCAGCGGCTGAGGGTTGACTTCAGGTGGTGGAAGTTATTCTTAACCTCAGGAGACAGACTGGGGTTTCGTAATCTTCACCTCGTTATCCACAACATAAGACTGATGTGATAACAGGTGACGGTAAATGTCTGTGAGGAAAGTCGTCTTAGTTCCGTCACACAAAGGAATGATTTACCAGAACCCAGTGAGCGGCCAGATTTAGCGCTGTGAGCCTTTAAAGGACACAGGTTCAGTGTGTTTGTACATTCACTGGGATCTGAAAACTGAGGCAGAATGGGAGAGATTATTCACATGTTTATTTCTAAAAGGTTCAATTGTAAATGTAAACGTGTCATGATATGATTTCATTCTTTTGTACTACAACAAATACAAACATTTTGAGATGTCATTATTACCCCCCCCCCCCCCCCCCATCCCAAGGAAAAAAAAAAAAAAAAAAAGGAAGGCAAGGGGTACTATTTTTGTTTTGTTTTGTTAGTTTGTTTGTCAACACTTTAGTAGCAAAACTATTTTTAAATTCCTACCTAATTGGGTTGATAGATTGCCAGTGACCCAGAATAGACGTCATAAATTTTGGGAAAAGTAGGTAAAAGTTCACCTTTTTAATGATTTCTGAAAATCTTCCCCTTTACTTATCATGGGGTGAAATGGGAAACGAGTGGCGGGGTTTGTTGTGCCTGGCACCACTTGTTTATAGATTAGATTAGTTTAGATTATTTATTTATTTTCAAACTATTACCACTTCAATCACATAAAAGCACATTATTTTGTTAAATTATGACTTTTACAGCAGTTTTTTGAAGTGGACATTTTTATCCTGAATGACTCAAGAGGGGAGTAAATGTTAAATGTAATGTTACAAAAAATGAATAATGCACCAAAGTCAGTATTTGGCTAATGCAGGGGTGTGGAACTGCTTTTAGGTCAGGGACCACATACACGTGATCTGAAGAGGGCCAGGCCAATAAAATAATAGAATAATAATCTATAAATGAGTGAAAGAAGTAAAATTACATTATGAAAATGTTTACATCTTCAAACTGTCCTTTATAAAAATGTGAATAACAGGAACAACCTGAAATAAATAAATGTAATTTTAATAAAATTCCGCTGCAGTTTATCATTTACACATGTGCATTACAACTTACACATCACAGTGGATCTACAAATACACAAAACATTCAGTAAATTTGGAGAAATTTGAGGAACACAATTCCAGTTAACAGAAAAAATAACAAAAAACAACAAATATAAACAAAACAAGTGTTCAGAGAACGCAAACCTCCGCCAAGCACCCTGAACGGTGTGCATGTGTGGATCGACTATTTCTGTTTAAATTCAACAGTTTCCAGGTTGTTCCATACAGCAGAAACAGCTGAAGCTTGGTACCAGTCAGGTGTATGTCAAATATATAGATTCAATTCACATCAATATTTGTGAGTTCTGATTTTAAATGTGTGGTAAATGGGATTTTCAATGTAAATGTAAATGTCCACAGAGTCCACATTCTACAGTGGATGTGGACACTTTTGTGCCAGATACAAGATATTGTTCTAAGGTATGGGTGGATCCAATTGGAGTCGTTTTGAATTTTTATGAATTTTCAAAAATTGCTCAATGATGACAGATGGAAAATTGTAGATGTTGTGACCTTGCTGTGACCTTGAACTTTGGCCTACTGGGACCAAAATGTACTGGGTTGGTCTCAGGGCCTAGGCCTATCTGTGGGGAAGATTTGGGAAAGATGGGTGGAAGAGTTTTCCCGTAAAGTTGCTAACAAACAAACAAACAAACACACAAAGCAAGTGACCACAATACCTCCTAGTGGAGGTAAGAACGAAGAACAATGAGAAACTTGTACAAATGTGAATATAATGAGCAGAAATAAAAAAAAAAGAACAAAAAAAACAAAAGCAAACAAATATGATCAAATTAACAAAAAACAAAACAAAACCTGCAAAAAATGAACAAAAACTTGAGGTACCTTACAAATTTTCACAAATTCCTCCTACGGGCCAGATTGAACCCTTTGGTGGGCCAGTTTTGGCCCACATGCCTTATGTTTGACACCCCTGGGCTCATGTTTGACACACCCAAGACTAATTAAAAAATAATAGTAATCCCCCAGACACAGGGACATTGGTCCTGTGTTCTTAGGGTTCATGGGACAGTTGTTTGCCTCTTTTCATTGGACGCTGTCATGGAGGTTGGTTTTCAGAGGAGCAGGTTGGCTTCGTAGGCGTTGGTGTGTCTGACCTCTGTTGTTCCAGCTCGAGGGGCTGGAAAGTCCCCAGACTTCTTTCTCAGTCTGTGGCCGTCTTGTCCATGTGTGTGAAAATGGGAGGTGGAGCTCGTATCCAGCAGCCAGTCCATGTCGCAGCGCTCAGGAAGCAGGAAGGAACACGTGGAAGCCGGTCGGCCAATGAGAGGCCAGGGCCCCTCCAGGAAGTGAGCGGCGGAGTATCAGGACTTCAGACCCACCACACACTTCCTTCACGACGAGGCGATTGTTCTGCGTCCGTCTGCATCTGGACTGCATTTCATCTTCAAGTCCGAACACCTTCTTTGTCTTTGTCGACTTGATTTTCCCATCGTCTGACTGTTGTTCGTCTGTTCGTCCATCTGACCAACTCTACGCCCCGTCTTCGCGCCCCGTCGCTCCACCGGGTTCTAAAGTATGGTGGTACATGGTCCTGTTTGGCCGTCATGTCTGCTGACATGTCTGCACCGTCCGTGAAGAAGAAGAAACCCACCAGCCGGAGCATCAAACCCAGCGTCAGGATGTGTGTTCTGGACCAGAGGGACGTCATGTAAGTCCTGCACCCACGACTTCTGGGGCACTTCCTCTCACTTTGCGGTGGATTTTAGGGGTTTTTTTTGGTTTTGAGGGACGTTTCAGAGAATCACCTTCAGTTCCACCTGTTTTCTTTCATAAGTCACCGGAAGTCTAAAACAGCAAATATGCTGTTTGACTTTGAATATAAATATTAATTGTTTGCAGACGACTCACTGCTCTCTGATAAAAACCTTTATGAAAGACACCAGGTGTGGTTTGGTCGGGTGAGATGTTTTTTATTCATATTTAGACCAGAGGTGTCAATATATGGTCTGTGGGCCAAAACCGGTCCGCGTAAGGGTCCAGTCCGGGCTGTGGGATGAATGTGTGAAATGCAAAAATTACACTGAATATATTAACAATTAGTGGTGTTAAAATCAGTTTAGTTCAGGTTCCACTTTCAGACCAATATGAGCTAAAGTGGATCAGAACCAAGGTTATTATCGTTAACGAAAACTAACGAAATGACGAGAATTAGAATTGAAAACACATTTTTGTTAACTGAAATAAATAAAACTATCATTAAAAGAAAAAAGATAACTAACTGAAACTGTATTGTGTGTTTACAAAACTAACTAAAACATATAAAAACTTATGGATAAAATTCCCTTCGTTTTTGTCTTTGTCAATGTCGGATTGATATGAAAACAATTTGTTTCACTCTAGCAATTTTAGCTAGCAGCACCATACGATATTTAACTGTCCGTCACTTGTGTTCACTTGTGGTTTCCAGTCGTCTTCTTGTCCCCACTCTACCTGGAAACATGCAGGACTAAAGTTGGGAGAAAGCAGCAGAGTCCTGTCTGGGATTTATTTAAATACAATGGAAACAAAGAGAAAAGAGACAATAAAACTAAAACTAAACTAAAACTAAGCATTTAGACAAAAATGAAAACTAATAAAAACTAGCAAACCTGCTCTAAAAATGAATTAAAATGAACTGAATTAGAGAAAAAAAGTCAAAACTAAATAAAACTAAACTAGAATGAAAAATCCAAAACTATTGTAACTTTGATCAGAACTGGTAAAAATCTGTTATCAAAGCCAAGTGGCCTCTGTGTGTGTGTGTGTGTGTGTGTGTTGTGTGTGTGGTGTGTGTGTGTCTGGAATCACACTAACTCCGTACACAGCTGACTGCTACAGTTTGTCATACTTATAGATTTTTGATCAAAGAACAGACTCACAAAAACAGTAAGTTGACAGGACCAATATTTTGGGAGATATTAGTAATTTTGAATACAATAGCTGATAATTATCAGTGCCAGTAGTTAGCTGTGCATCCCTCCTGCCCTCAGGGAAACGCTTCCGGAGCCTGAGGTGCAAAACTAACAGATTTTTAAATAGTTTTTATCCAGCAGCCAATAAGACTGCTTAATAAAAGTTGAGGGGGTGCAGTGCAATTCAGAATCGTGCAATAATAGGTGCAATAGTGACCCCTCCATCGTGCAATATTTATTTATTTATTTATTTATTACCTTTACTAACTTAATTTATTTATTTATTTGAGTGCAGTTTTTAATATTTTATCATATATGTGGCTGTTGTTTTTAGTTGGAGTTTTTACAGTTTTTTTCTGTGTTTTATTTCGTGCTGTGCATTTTGCTATTTCATTCTGTAACAGCATCTGGGATGTTTTTATTGAATGACAATTAATAAATCTGAATCTAATATCAACCACACAATGGTTTCAGCTGTAATGGCAAGAAGAAAACAGTCAAAACAGAACACATGCAAACCCATACGAATAGTGTGGGTGCAAATATTGTGAGTTTGTGGACCAACAGCTGATGCAGTACCTTCACATATCTCCTGTTTGTTCTTATTTATTTAACCCTTTAAACCCTAAACCTAAAATGGTCCGTCTGGACTTCTTTTCTTATTCTGACGAACTGAAAGGTTAGAAAATATGGTGCAAGTGACCACTTGTCTTTTCCAGATCTTTCAAAATCTAGCAATCATTTACAATTTACTACATGTTATAATTCTGCTTAAACGGCTTCTTCTGCAGTGTTTAGTACAGGCCTGAAGGAAATTACTGTAATGACCCGATGAAACCTATAAAGCGTAACATCTCAGGTTTCAGGAACTGTTGGAATTTTTCCAATCGCACAAACAGTGAAAGATAAGAGTTCCGTCCATCCAAACTGAATATCCACAGGGTGTGTCAGCGCTGATGCGTCAGGTTTTAAAGAGTTGAAGAAATCTCTTAAGTATTTATTAAAATAACTCTTGCAAATTTTTATAAGCTCTACATCAGGGCTCTCAAACTCATTTTCTTTCAGGTTCCACATTCAGCCCAATTTGATCTGCAGTGGGCCAAACCAATAAAATAATAACAGAATAACCTAGAAATAATGACGACTCCAAACTTTTGTCTTTGTTTTAGTGCAAAAAAAATCCAAAAAAACCAAAACATTAAATTATGAAAATACTCACAGTTATAAACTATCCAAACAAAAAAAAGATGTGAATAACCTGAAAAATAAGTGCAATTTTAACAATATTCTGCCTCAACTTGTCATTTGTCCGTGTGCATTCTGGATCAGATCTACAAAGACACTAAACACTGAGGAACAGACAGAAAAGAGTTCAAATTGGGCTGAATTTTCTTTAGACATTTCAGGTTGGTCATATTTGTTCAGGTTATTCACATTTTATTGTTACAGGATAGTTTGTAAATGTAAATATTTTCATAATTTAATGTTATTTTTTTGCACTAAAACAAAGACAAAAATTTGAAGTTGTCATTATTTATAGGCATTGTGTAATATTATTTCTTTCACCTCAACCCAGTAGTAAATGTGCAGTCATTCTTTTTTGTGGGTTCTTCTGCTGTTATTATTTAACTGTAGATCATATTGGTCTGTATGTGGAACCTGAACTAAAATGAGTTCCACAGCCTGGACTGTGGAATTTTTACACTTAGTAAATTCATCCCAGGGGCCGGATTGGAGCCTTTGGGGGGGGACGCATGTTTGAGACCCCTACTCTACACCATGGTGTTTTCCAATGAGAACAAACCAACGGTAACATCGTACATGGTGGTGATGTTCTTTAACTCCCTGGAGGGGGGTCATTTGGCACATGCCAGCCCTTTGTCACAAATTAGTTTTTGGGGGGCAGCAGGTAGTCAATAATAAGGTCGGGGGGGGGGGGGGGGGTCACTTTCACTTTCCCACTGCTTTATTGACAGAGCTATGTAACCCACCACGTCCTCCTCATACAGGTCCGTTACTTTTCGGATTACGTCTGGCCCCACAAATTTTTTTTCGGGCATGGGGGGGTGCCAGTAGGCTCATGATGCCGTTAGTGGGGCGTGGTTCAAAAAAGGCTGAGAAACCCCTGCTTGAACTGATTGGCTTCTTCAGGAGAATTATGGAAGATCAACTCAAATGTCACTTAAAACCAAGAAATGCATGATTACCTCCTCCAGGAGGTATTGTGGTCACTTTGCTTTGTGTGTTTGTTTGTTTGTTTGTTTGTTTGTTTGTTTGTTTGTTTGATTGATTGTTAGCAACTTTACGTGAAAACTATTCCGACCATCTTTCCCAAATCTTCCCCACAGATAGGCCTAGGCCCTGGGACCAACCCATTAAATTTTGGGCCAAGTAGGCCAAAGTTCAAGGTCACAGCAAGGTCACAACATCCACAATTTTCCATCTGTCATCATTGAGACGTTTTGGAAAATTCATAAAAAATTCAAAATGACTCCGATTAGCCTCCAATTTGATCCACCTGTAGCTTAGAACAGTATCTTGTATCTGGAACTAAATTGTCCACATCCACTGTGGAATGTGGACTCTGTGGACATTTACATTGAACATTGAAAATCCCATTTACCACACATTTAAAATTAGAACTCAACAAATATTGATGTGAATTGAATCTAATTGGACAGACACATGACTGGTACCAAGCTTCAACTGTTTCTGCTGTATGGAACAACCTGGAAACTGTTGAATTTAAACAGAAAGAGTCGATCCACACATGCACACCTTCAGGGTGATGGCGGAGGTTTGCGTTCTCTGAACACTTGTTCTCTGTTGTCTTTGTAGGTTCTCATTTGTCCAGGTCATTGTTCTTCTTCTTCTAGGTTCAACTAGAGCGAAAACCAGTCCAGTTGAACCAAGATGAATGATTCCCTGTCCGCTAGCTGCCCTTGATTGGCTCATATTTTCAGAAAAGTCCCTAAAAAGTGCTGTGTTTGCAGTTTTAGCTGCTTATTCTGTCCCAGTGTCTAATCGTACAATCCAAGAAAACAAACCAGAGTTCACTCAGTCCTCATCACTTCTGCTGCAGTTTTATGTATAAAAGCCTTATCTTCCCCGAAAACAGCTCTGCTTTGCATTTGTTCCTCTATAGAATTCAGGCATGAATGCATCTGCATTTGCATTTTCTCACAACACATGCTAACAGTGGTGGCGTCTTGACGACTTTCAGCGGACATGAAACTGTCTGTAAATAAACCTGAGTAACGCTTCTTTAGAACCAAACACCCACACGACAGAAACGGCAGGTTTATTCTGAAACATTTCACACATAGATGACATCCATGAAGGAAATAGAACAGAAAATGTGTCTTAGAATCAGAAGAACGAAGAGGAAAAAGAAGGAAGTGGCATCAAAAGATAAAACAGCAAAACATATGAAGGAAAATTAAAGAGGCAGTGCAGCGGGAGGAGGTGAATTCAGTTAAAAAAGTGTACAAAACAGCTGCAGGACGAGCTCAGTTTACAGTTACAGTAATGACAGCATCTGCAATGACTCCTCATTGGTCAGATCACACAGGAAACAAGTGATGAGGTTAAAAAAAAAAAAAAAAAAACCTTGTGAGGATGTTAATACAGGAAAATACGTTTGCAGCGACAGAGAAGCATTTGTAGAAAGCAGAATCAAACTGAGGCGAAAGAAACAAAAAGGGGAAGGTGAGGATGAGGCTGTGAATGTGAATGAAACCCAGTGACGTAATGGAACCACACAGTCGACTGGTGTTAGACCTGACACACACACAGAGGGTTCCAGTCGTTCAGTGTGTGGAGCCTCAGACCTCCACCCTGGTCTGGAGGCGCTGCTCTGACTCCACTCACAACTCTGACTTCCATTTTACCTCCAATGTCTCTCAGGTCTGTTTATTTGTGTAGCACTATTCATCCACAGGGTAACTCAAAGAAAAAAGAATGAAAAAAGAAAAGGTCACAGAAAAAAGAGACATTGAAATGACGGTAAATAAATTGAACTTATATAGTGCATTTTCTACGCCTTCGTGGTGCCCAAAGCGCTTTACAGCTCCTCACATCCACACCAGCAGGCGGCTGCTGCCATACAAGGCACTGCCAGGCTCTACTGGGAGGGGTTTAGGGTTCAGGGTCTTGCCCAAGGACACTTCGACATGTGGAGCCAGGATTCAAACCGCCGATCCTTTGGTCACTGGACGACCCGCTCTTCCAACTGAGCCACAGCCGCCATTAAAGCAAAAAAAGGAAAAAAAAACATTAAAATCACGAGAGATAAACCAGGATTTTAAAATGCATTCACAGAATAAAAGAAGGACATTAATGATATTAAAATCTTACATTAGAATTATCATTAAAATTAAAATAGAATGAAGCAAGACATTAAAATCAAAAAAGTGCATTTAAAAGACTAGACTCATTTACTCAGAAGCACATGAAAAGATTACTTTTATTGTCAGAAGCTGCTGGTTACTTTAGTTGGAACACACTGGAGGGGAGTTATTGATAGTTTTCTGTTGCATCTGTGCACATCCTTAACCCTCTGGTATCCGACCCATAGACGTTCTTCAGAACCACCAACAGCCCATAATCTGCACTGTTGTACTAATGTCAACATGTTTTTTGTACAGTTTGTTTAGAACTTTTTTCACAATTTTTTTTGTATTTCATCAACTTGAGCCATCATCAAAAATACCAAATATTCAATAACTGTCATATATACTGCAGATAGATAGATAGATAGATAGATAGATAGATAGATAGATAGATAGATAGATAGATAGATAGATAGATAGATAGATAGATAGATAGATAGATAGATAGATAGATAGATAGATAGATAGATAGATAGATGTTATTCAAGAAAGGAAAAACCATATATAATGCATTTTAGATACAGTATCTTGAATTGTTTTTCTTAGTTTAACCAACCAAATCCCCTCCCTCCCACTCTTCCCACAAACATACAAACTACCACAAACATGAAGCAAAACAAAAAAAAAAAACAAAAGGGGGGGGGGGGCACAATAATCTAAATCATGGTATGGGTAAATTAAATAAAGGACACTTTCAGGTGTTCAGGGTATATGACGCTATGGGGGGTGTTGAGCCTGTCAGACTACAAAATGAAGGGGGACCATAGCTTAGGGAACTTTCCAACTGACCCTCTGGAAGATCAATAACTGTCATATTTTTAAACCCTTTAAATTCTATGTTTGTAATGTGAACAAACCATACTTTTTATATTCATCAATATTCTACATACAATTTGTTGGGTTTTTTTGTTGTTTTTTTCCATCCTGTTATATGTCACTGATTAACACTGATATTGGTTCATACGCATTTTTTTTTTTTTCTTTTCAGTCCAACTTTATTTATAAAGCACTTCAAAAACGACCAAAGTGCTGTACAGAAGAAGAATTAAAACCAAAATAGAAGAATAAAATACAGAAAAGATTTAAAAGACATAGAAACTGTGCAAAAAAGAAAACAGTGCTGTACAGAAGAATAAATAAAACCAAAATAAAAGAATAAAATACAAGAATAGATTACAAAAAAACATAAAAAGCCATACAGTTAAAAACAACAAAAGAAATACATAAATAAAATAAATAGATAAATAAGAACAATAAACCAGTACCAAATAAAAACAGCAGAATACAGATAGTACCTTCAAACATCTGACATGGTTCCAAAAGCCAAGGAGAAACGATGGGTTTGAAGAAGGGGTTTTTGGTTCTAGGTCAAATGTTCAATGTGTCAGTGTGCATTTTGTACTCACTTGGTAGAAGGGTGTTAGTGTAGGAATTACACACTGTTTATTATGGGATGGTTTTAGTGGATGGATCAGAATTTACAAAATCGTGTAAAAATGAACAACTTTTGAATTCTGAGCTAAAACAAATAAAAATAATACAACCTTTAATAGCAGGAAGTGCAGAGTGTGCATAATGTGCTCACCTGGATACCAGAGGGTTAAAACACTTTTCATTTGTAATTATTTCATTGTGTTTTCACACTTCGTTGTGTAGCTGTCAACCATGAGATAAGGATGTTTTAATCCACTTTCAGACAAAGTAAAGCAGAGACAGGAAGGATGTTAGATTAATAAATGTAACGGACTGGAAACCAATTCTGACCTAAAACTAATACTATGACCTTTAATAACAGGAAGTGTAAGGTGTGCATAATGCGCTCACCCAGACACCAGAAGGTTGTGTCAAAAGGTGCAACAAGATGTAAACAACGAAACAAGAAGAAAGCATGAAATCCAATGAGTGAAGGTTCGAGTGGAGCAGGCTTCAGTTCATCTGCTCTGAAACATAATAATAATAATAATAATAATAATAATAATACATCAGTTTTATGTAGCACTTTTCAAAGTACATCAGACTGAGGAACGTTTCTGTTCAAGATTTAAGGCTTTCGATTGACAGTGGAGACGACAAAGTCAGGACCAAGAGTTTACAGGAAACAGGATCTCATTTTCAAACCCATGTCGGGGGGTTGAAGGGGGCAGAGGGGGAGGGGAGGGGGAGGGGCTTGTAGTTACAGTAAATCACATCTTCCTGCCTTTTCGTTCCATCTTCTGTCACCGACCGCGACTGACTGAAGGTTTGAACGAAACAAATGAAACCTAGTGTTGAAGCAGAAGCTGTGTGTGTGTGTGTGTGTGTGTGTGTGTGTGTTTGTGTGTGTGTGTGTTTGTGTGTGTGTGTTGGTATATTTGTGTATTAGTGTATTTGTGTGTTTGTGATTGTGCATTTGTGTGTGTGTGTGTGTGTGTGTGATTGTGTGTGTGTATTTTTGCATTTGTGTGTTCGTGCATTTGTGTGTGTATTCGTGTGTTTGTGCATCTGTGTATTTGTGCATTTTTGTGTTTGTGTGTATGTGTATTTGTGTGTGTGTGTGTGTGTATTTATGTGTTTGTGCATTTGTGCATTTGTGCATTTGTGTGTGTGTTTGTGTATTTATGTGTTTGCGTATGTGTATGCGTTTGTGCATTCATGCGTTTGTGCATTTGTGTGTGTGTATTCATGTGTTTGTGTGTGTGTGTTTGTGCATTTGTGCATTCATGCGTTTGTGTGTGTGTTTGTGCATCTGTGTATTTGTGCATTTTTGTGTTTGTGTATGTGTATTTGTGTGTGTGTGTATTTGTCCTTTTGTGTGTTTATGTGGTTGTGTATGTGTGTGTGTTTGTGCATTCATGCATTTGTGTGTGTATTTGTTTGTGTGTGTTTGTGCATTCATGCATTTGTGTGTGTATTTGTGTGTTTGTGTGTGTGTGTATTTGTGTGTGTGTGTGTTTTTGTAATAATAATATTACATTTACATTTATAAAGCACTTTTCATTCAGCAGAATCTCAAAGTGCTACAGAGAGAAGTATGTATCTGTGTGTACTGTTGGTGAGGCCGTTGTTGAAGTGTGTGGTTCCTGTTTGACCATGTTTGGACACAGGAAGTGCCTTCTTGTGTGCAGCTGAAGCCGCAGGTAGAGGAACAGGCCCTGCTGGGTGCAGCTGTGTGTGCGTGTGTGCGTGTGTGTGTGTGTGTGCGTGTGCGTGTGTGTGTGCGTGCGTGCATGCGTGTGTGTGTGAAGCTGCTTTCTGTTTCTGTGTTTCTGAGAAAAAACTCACATGAACCCTTAAAGGGACACTTTCCAAAGGACACGTTCTACTTCTTTCACCTTTCTGAAGTCATTTATCTCCATTTATTCTAACATTATCTTCTGTATTCTGCATTTTTTCAGTGAAAATCAGGTATTTTCTTATATTTAATTCACTGACCACATAGATGTTCATAAAATATCAGATTAATGTTGAGGGTTATTATATCAAAAACAGAAAAAATTGATGTAAAAAGGGACTTTTTCTGCAAAATGTGTCAATAACTGAACATAAAAAGAAGCATCGACAATATTTGCGTTTATCAGACTACATGGCTTTTACTGGTCAAACTGTTTATTCATTTATTTTGTTCATTTATTTGCTTTTTTTCTCCATGTTTATTATTTTGTAAATATTCTTATTTGCTTTTGTTTATTTGGTTTGTTTTTTATTCTGTTTGTTTTTTTTTGTTGTTGTTGCCAATTTTTCTTTTTTTTTTTTTCTTCAATTTATCTCAGTTTGTGGCTTATTTTCTTCATGTTCTTCATTATTTTGTTGATTTATTATTCATTTTTGTTTATTTTATTGATACTTTTGGCTGTTTCTGTTCATTTTGTCGCTCTTCTTATTCTTTTTTTACTTCCTTTTGGTCATTATTTATGATTTTGTAAGTTCTTTATTCATTTTTGTTCATTTCTTGTTCATGTATTGATAAAAGTAGTGGATCAGAAGTCATTAAACTGTTCAGGTTAGTAGATGGTTTTGGTACAGGTGGATGTTTGGGTGTTTGAGGGTTAATGGTCAGTTTAGCACAATGAGGAATTACATTTGAGTTGAATTCTCATCACTTTAGGTTGAAAAATTCTAGCGTTTTCTGGTCAAAGCTTCTTAAATGTGAATATTTGTTGTTTTCTTTGGACTAAACTAACAATATAAATACATTTTTCATTATATTTGATACTCAGAAAACCAGAAAAAGCTTGTGGTGTTTGTTGGCTGAAGGCACAGCTGGGTTTATTGTTGCCTCTGCGTCCTTTTTGGGTGCAGAATAATCACAGTGTTTGGTTGTGGATTAAAGGGCGGTCTGCTTTTGGACTGTGCAGCTGCAGCACAGCTCCAACATGAACCAAAACTCGGCTGTTTCCACATACAACATGCACTGGTTCATCAAAAAGCAGGAAATTCATTCATTCATCTTCTGATCTGCTTTATCCTTTAGAGCACAGGTGGCAAACTCATTTTAGTTCAGTTCCACATTCAGCCCAATTTGATCTGAAATGGGCCGAACCAGTAAAATAATAACAGTAAAAAAAGTAAAATTCTATTATGATCAGGTTTACATCTACAAAGTTTCCTTAAAAATCTGAATAACACAAACAACTTGAATTGTCTGAAGAAAAACAAGTATAATTTTAAAAATATTCTGCCTCGGTTTATCAGTTTATCATTTACACGTGTGCATTACAGTCGCACAAAATATTTAATAACAGGCAGAATATTGGTCAAATTGCATTTACTTTTCTTAAGACATTTCTGTTTGTTCATATTTGTTCAGGTTATTCACATTTTTTATAAAAGTATAGTTTGGTAATGTAAACATTTTCATGTAATTTTACTTTTTTGCACCAATAAAACAAAGAGAATATTTGGGGTAGTCATTATTTATAGGTTATTATGATAATATTTTACTGGTTCTGACCCATTTGAAATCTGACTGAACTGTGTGTGGAATCTGAATTAAACTGATTTTGACACCATTGTTAATATCTTCAGTGTAATTTTTGCATTTCACAAATTCATCCCGCGGGCTGGATTGGCCCCTTTGGTGGGCCAGATTTGGCCCCCAGGCCGCATGTTTGACACCTGTGCTTTAGAGGGTTGTGGGGGCGGAGCCTATTCCGACTATCTATGGACAAAGCCTGGACGTATGACCAGTTCATCACAGGGCTGACGTATAGACGAACAACCACCCACTAGTGGCTTTTCCATCGGACATACAGTATGCCCAAAACTTTACTGATATTTACTAAATGTCGACAAAACAGAAGTGCGAAATGACGGTTTTTCCATTAAATCACAAATGCGATGATTTGGTTATTTATTATCGCGAGACGACATGAGAAGTCACTCAATGAACATGGTGACGAACGTAAACATTGTGTTGATTTTCAGATATAGTCATTATTATTATGTTACCCCTCTGCTGGGACGCTGCTAGCAATTGTGGGCCCTTCATAAAATTCAATGTCTTGTTGATTTGTCATAATGGGGGGGGGGGGGTTATATATGTGGGGGTGCAGTCCATAACTAACGCTGGTGTGAAGTGAAACTGAAACTGATCCTACTTTCAGCTTCTATACCTCTATTAAACAGCGGATCTTACATGAAATTTTCACAACTTCTAACCTGTGTCCACTGGACCCCCTCCACCACTCCATAGACCCCCCAGAAATGCTGGACCCCATGAATTTGTCATGTTTAACCCCCCCCCCCCCCCCCTTTACAGCACCCCAGCTCCTCTATCTCCTACTAAATTCTAAAATGACTGTTTCCTGGTGTGTCCACTCAAACCGCACCGTGTTTCTTTTAAAACTCTTCTTCTTCTCTTGTTGTAACGTCTGTAAACATCCAATTTTTTTTTTTGTTCACATGACTCTACTTGAGTTGTCATTATTTATTGGTTATCATGCTATTATTTGACTGGTCTGGCCCACTTCAGATTAAATTGGGCTGAATGTGTCCCCCCACCCCCACCCCCACCCGTGTTCTAGGGTTTAGTTCCAGTGTGTACTGTATCTGACAGATGAAGCCTTTGGTGTGTGTTGAGTTCATGTTCAGCTGTAAAACAGATGAGTGATGGTCTGAAGGTTGAGGTCTGTCAGGAAACAGACAGACGGACAGACATGGTTTTATCATTTTTCTGTTTCCTGGATGTGTGTGGTATGTGGCTGCCACATTTTCCCTCTGACCTTTACGTCTGCGTCTGCTCTGTGGTTGGAGCTTTTGTTCAGTTTGAATCAGAAAAAGGCTGAGGTTCAACCACGATGTGTCACTAACAGACACCTGACAGCTGCTCCAACCTGACAACGGAAACTCCACAGCACACTCATGTCCAACTGCACCTGCTGGGACACACCAACACCACCCTGCTGGGACACACCAACACCACCCTGCTGGTACAGACTAACACCACCCTGCTGGTACACACCAACACCACCCTGCTGGTACACACCAACACCACCCTGCTGGTACACACCAACACCACCCTGCTGGTACACACCAACACCACCCTGCTGGTACAGACTAACACCACCCCACACACACCAACACCCCGTACACACCACCACCCTGCTGGTACACACCAACACCACCCTGCTGGGACACACCAACACCACCCTGCTGGTACACACCAACACCACCCTGCTGGGACACACCAACACCACCCTGCTGGTACAGACTAACACCACCCTGCTGGTACACACCAACACCACCCTGCTGGTACACACCAACACCACCCTGCTGGTACAGACCAACACCACCCTGCTGGTACAGACCAACACCACCCTGCTAGTACACACCAACACCACCCTGCTGGTACAGACTAACACCACCCTGCTGGTACACACCAACACCAGCCTGCTGGTACACACCAACACCACCCTGCTGGGACACACCAACAGCACTAGAATGAATGGATGAAGCAGGAACACCACCCAGCTTTTCCTCAGTATAATAATAATGGATCACATTTATATAGAGCTTTTCTATGAACGCACACTCAAAGCGCGTACAGAGGATCCATTATTCATTCCCTCTCACATTCTGGCTCTGCTGGTGGTGAACTACATCTGTATCTACAGCTGTTTTGGGGACAGAAGCGTGGCTGACAGCTCACGCCTACAGCCCCTCCGAACATTCATCCACCAGTGTGAGTAGCAGCACTGGAGGCAAGGAGGGTGAAGTGTCTTTTCCCAAGGACACAACAGCACACGGACTGAGCGGGATTCGAACCGCCAACCCTTCAGTTATTGGACAACCCACTCTACCATCTACCATGGCCGCCCCATAGAATCCCCATGGGAGACCCCCGAGTATCAGATTTAAGAAGCTGAACAGGATTTATTTTATGTAGATTTAGTTGAATAATGGTGTATGCAGTGACTAGAGGTCAGTTTAAACTGGACTAGACTAGACTGGACTAGACTAGACTGGACTGGACTAGAGTAGACCAGACTAGACTGGACTGGACTAGAGTAGACCGGACCAGATTAAAACCACATGGTTGTAGTTTTTTGATAGTGTTTGCTAATTGTTTAATTTTAGACCAGTTAACCAGTCAATGGTTTCAGTCAGTTTGAGGAAATTGGTCTCTAGTTGGTCTTTAATTATTGTCTAATTGGTCTTTAATTGGTCTTGAACTGGTCTTTAGTTGGTCTTTAACTGGTCTTTAATTGGTCTTTAATTAGTCTTTAACTGGTCTCTAATTGTTCTTAATTGGTCTTTAACTGGTCTCTAATTGGTCTTTAACTGGTCTCTAGTTGGTCTCTAACTGGTCCTTAACTGGTCTTCATTCACACCTGTTCCTGGGTGGATCTAAGGTGCTGGTCTGTTGTGGTTCTGAGGTCAGGATACAGGATTTAAACAAATACTTATTCTGTTAAATCTACTTCTGACCCTCCTCTGTTCCAGGACTTAACCCTTCACGTAGACCAGGGGGGTCAAACATGTGGCCTGTGGGCCAGGACCAGCCAAAACTGGCTGAAACCGGCCCACCAAAGGGTCTGATCCGGCCCATAGGATGAATCTGTAAAGTTGTGCAAAAATTACACTAATGATATTAACAGTCAGTGTTGAACTGGTTTTAGCTCAGGTTCCACATACAGACCAATATGATCTAAAGTAAAATAATAATAATCACCTATAAATAATGACAGCCCCACATTTTTCTTTGTTGTCGTGCAAAAAATAACATTAAATCATAAAAATGTTTACATTTACAAACTATCCTTTAACAATAAAATGTGAATAACCTCAACAAATATGAACCTGAAATGTCTAAAGAAAATTCAGTGTAATTGAATTAATTTTCTGCCTGTTATTAAATGTTTTGTGCTTTTGTAGATCTGATCTGTAACAAATATGTAGAAATGATAAGTTTAGGCAGAAGATTGTTAAAATTCCACTTATTTTTCTTAAGAAATTTCTGTTTTTTTCAGGTTATTCACATCCTTTTTGCTTTATCAATTTTGACTTAATGTGTAATTCTAGTCGTTGAAAAGTGACTGTAATTGTATTATTTTCACCGATTATTTCCTTATTTAATTATTTATTTCTAAACTATTTTTGCACATTTCTACATGGTCAAATACATGTTCTAAGCCAGGGCTCTCAAACTCATTTTCTTTCAGGTTCCACATTCAGCCCGATTTGATCTGCAGTGGGCCAGACCAGTAAAATAATAACAGAATAACCTATAAATAATGACAACTGCACATTTTGTCTTTGTTTTAGTGCAAAAAAGCCCCATTTAATTACGAAAATACTTACTTTCATAAACTATCCAAACAAAAAAGATGTGAATAACCTGAAAAAACTGAAATTTCTTAAGAAAATCAGTGCAATTTTAACAATATTCTGCCTCAACTTCTCATTTGTCCATGTGCATTCAGGATCAGATCTACAAAGACACTAAACACTGAGGAACAGGAAGAAAAGAGTTCAAATTGAGCTGAATTTTCTTCAGACATTTCAGGTTGTTCATATTTGTTCAGGTTATTCACATTTTATTGTTGCGGGATAGTTTGTAAATGTAAATATTTTCATAATGTAATGTATTGTATTGCGCTAAAACAAAGAGAAAAGTTTGTCATCATGATTTACAGGTTATTCTGTTCTTATTTGACTGGTCTGACCCACTTTAGATCATACTGGTCTAAATGTGGAACCTGGACTAACAGACCCCTCTGGTCTAAACTGTTAAATCCAGGTCGGACTGAAAGTTGGAGGATGGCGTCTGAGTCAATCCCAGTAGGTCAGAGTTCAAACAGGAAGCTGCTTCCTGGATAATGGACGTCCGGGTTCGCATTTTTCTCTGTGATTTCACCTCGTTCCCAAATTGCTTCCCGTCTACAGCTGATAAAAATGACGGCCGCTGCTCGGAAAAATGAAAGTACTGAATCCCATGGAAAGAGCAACGGGTTTGAAATCAGTCAGATCTGAGTTAGGGAGGAAACCTGTCGAATGACTCTGGTATGTGTTGGACTTCCTGAGAAACAGCAGCTCTGACTGACAAATCACACAAGTATGAGGACAACAAACGGAAATAAAAAAGGGCTGAGAGGGCCTGGAAATGGATACCAGTCACTTTATGCAGTCGACTCCATTCAAAAACATCCATAAATCAACCAAAAATGGACAAGAAAGTCACCGACAACAGCAACGAATAAACAAAAATGAATAAAATAAGCAAATATCAAATAAAATCAGCAAATTAGTGAAATAGATGAAGAAACAGTGAATAAAATAATCAATAAAATCAATGAGATGTGGAAAAATTCATAAAAGCGACTACAATGGTAATAATGAACTAAATTAACATAAATAATTAACAAAATAAACAACGATCAAAACGATGAATGAATAAATAAACAATCGAAATAAGCAATACAGTTATCCAAATAATGAACATCACATAAATTTTTTTTAAAAAATTAACAAATAAAATCAATAAAATAAGCAGTAAATACACAAAAATGAACAGTTATTAACAAAATGTAAGTAAAAACTTTGTAAAAAATTATCAGAATAATGAAATAGATGAAGAAACAGTGAACAAAATAATCAACAAAATCAATGAGATGTGGAAAAGTTAATAAAAGGGACCACAATGGTAATAATGAACTAAATTAACCTAACAAATAATTAACAAAATAAACAATGATCAAAACAATGAATGAATGAATTAACAGTCATCAGTGTCAACAAAGACAATCAAAATAAGCCACAAAATGATCCAAATAATGGGCAACATTACATAAAATAATAACAATGAACAAATAAAATCAACAAAATAAACAGTAAATACACAAAAATGAACAGTTACTAACAAAATGTAAGTTAAAAAAAACTTTGCAAAATGATCAAAATAGTGAAAAAAACAAAACACTGAAATGACCAGATGAATAAAACAGGATCAGAAATATGATACCTAAACCCCCACAAAAACCATGTCAAAAAAAACATTAAATAAATAAAAATACAAAACTGTTGAAAAAACAGAAACCATGTAAAAAAGACAAAAATTCTGCACCAAAAAAAAAAGACTAAAAACATGGGGAAAAATAAGACAAACACATGTTAAAAAAGACCAAAACTATGAAAAAAAACATGTAAAAAAAAAAAAAAAAATGGCCCGAACTATAAAAAAAAACAGTTTGGAAAGAGATACAGTAGATAGATAGACAGACAGACAGACAGATAGATTGATAGATTGATAGATTGATTAGTAATGACAGATTATAAATAATGTTTAATATTATTAATAATATTTAATAGTTTTAATGATGCATAAATGCTCTCCTGCTACAGTTTGGTGGTTTCCGTCCAGGAAAAGTCGACTATAAATAAGTTTCAACCTTTTCTTGACTTGTTTTTCGTGCATGTGCGATTTCAGTGGAAGGAAAAGGGAAAACCCTGTCAAAGCTCAAACGACTCTGATGTTGTTTCTGTATCAGCGACAGGAAATCCTCCTGTGGCCGATGCGCAGCCGCTGACCTTTGACCTCCAGAGGTTTGGGTGTTATCAGAGGCTGTGGTGTGATGAGCAGTAAAGGGACGTTCACAGTCGCAGTTCAGCAAACACACCCCCCCCCATCTGCCACATTCCTTTAGTCTGACCCAGGTTCACCTCATGACTGTGTTTTCTGGAGCTGGAACTATTCAACAGATGTATTTACCGATTATTGATCAGATTTACAGAGGATCCAAAAAGACGCTTCACTGTTCCATCTGTACTTAGATCAAATTATGTGATTGGATGGAGAGGAGAAGCAACAAAATCAAACAAAACAAAGAGATTATGGGCCGAATAATGAACACAGATATGAATGAAAATGAAGAAATTATCAGTAAATCAACCAAAAATGAAGAAAGTGGAGAAAAATATAAGCAAAAAGTAAACAAAAATGAACAAAATGATGATTAAAGTGAACGAAAACCATCAAGATAATAAACAAAATCAACAAAATGATGATTAACATTAAGATAGAAAATGAACAAATATAAAAAACAATGAAGAAAATAAAAAATAATAACTAAATAAGCAATAAGTAAACAAAAATGAGCAAAATGATTAAAATGAACAAAAACCATCAAGATAAACTAAACAAAATAATGATTAACATTAAGAAAAAAAAGAACAAGTAATCCAAAAAAATGAAGAAAAATTCTATACTTATACTAAATAGGCAATAATTAAACAAAACAAATGAACAAAAACAGTCAAGATAGTAAAATAAACAGAATAATGATTAACAGTAAGAAAGAAAATGAGCAAATTAAAAAAAACAATGAAGAAAATGAACAAAAACTCCACAAAATAAGTAATAACTTTATAAAAATGTACACAGTGATTAAAATGAACAAAAACCATTAAGATAATAAACAAAATCCACAAAATGATATTTAACATTTGGAAAGAAAATGAACAAATAATCCAAAAAAAGAAGAAAATTTGTTTAAAATAACTAAATAAGCAACTAGAAGCACTCGGAGAGCGCAGACCTCTGCCAAGGCTGATCAGTGGCCCCCCCCGTGGGCCCCCCCACCCCCGATCACCACCAAAATTTAATCATTTCTTCCTTATCCCATTTCCAACAAACCCTGAAAATTTCATCCAAATCTGTCCATAACTTTTTGAGTTATGTTGCACACTAACGGACAGACAAACAAACAAACAGACAAACAAACAAACAAACCCTGGCAAAAACATAACCTCCTTGGCGGAGGTAATAAGTAAACAAAAATGAACAAAAACTATCAAGATAATAAACTAAATCAAAAAAATAATAATTAACATTAAGAAATAAAATGATATATGTATGTATAAAGGATATAATATAAAAAAACAATGAACAAAATTAACAAAAACTCCACAAAATAAGCCATAACTTTACAAAAATGAAGAAATTGAACCAAATAATGAACTAAATGATTCATGAATGAAGTCAACGACTGAAACAAATGGAAAATGAGTCAAAAACATGAACAAACATGATCAAATAACCAACAAAATTAACAACAAATAAATAAATAACAAAATAAACAAAAATAATGATTAAAACAGAAAAACACACCTGATCCTGATGTGAATCTGTCATGAAATGTTGGTGTCGTACGTTCGTTTTACTCTGAAAAAACATTCGGTTCAAACAGAAGTGACGTTATTTACTGATGGGATTGTAGTTCAGTTCATCTTTGGGCGTAAACTGGACTGTTCTGAGAAGTTTAAACACATCACATGTTTGTTTTGACGACGTCGGCAGAAAAAACCTCTGGAAGTTTCCTGTTTTATCTCAGATCCAGTGTTTATGTGTGAGGGAGGGAGGGACAGATAGGCATCAACAAAGAGAGAGAGAGAGAGAGAGAGAGATGATGGTGAAGAGGAGGAGGAGGAGCAGGTGAAGCCACTGAAAACCAGACCAGGACCAAAACCAGACCAGAACCAGACCAGGACCAGACCAGGACCATGGATCTGCTTCCAGCGTTGGCGTCCGGGGTCGTCCTTCTGAGGGAGAACGCCGCCGTCCGATCCGTCAACAAGTGGCTCAACAGGAAGTCGCAAACGCCACAGTGGGTCCACGTTGGTTGGATTTGACCTTTTGGAGCAGGAAGTGACCATATTTGGACAATATGACTGACCAGTTATAGAGATGAAAGGATTAATTGATTAATTGACTCAAATTGATTTTTAACAATTATCTGATTATGATTTTCTTTTTAAATTTTTGTTCATTTTGTTGATTTTTGTCTTGGTTTTGTTGTTAATTTTGTTTATTTTGTTGATTCTGTTTTAATTTTTGTTCATTTTGTTGATTATTTTGTTCATTTGAAGTTACTCACACACTGCTGTTTTTAGTCAGATACAGTTTCCTGACTCCATAGAATACATTTCAGTGCTTTTATGGTGAAATATTGATAATGGAGCTGAAACAATTAAATCAACAAAAAAAAATTCTTTGATTCCAGTTTTCCTGAATCAAGTTTCTTTCCTTAATTTCGCTGCTGCTGAACGTGTCCTTTTTATTAGTTCTGCCAAGGAGGTTCTGTTGTTGCCGGTGTTGGTTTGTCTGTCTGTCTGTGTGCAGGATAACTCAAAAAGTTATGGACAGATTTGGATGAAAATTTCAGGAAATGTTGATACTGGCACAAGGAACAAATGATTACATTTTGGTGGTGATGGGGGGGGGGGGCACTGATCTGCCTTGGCGGAGGTCTGCGCTCTCCGAGTGCTTTTCTAGTTATTATTATTATTATTATTATTATTATTATTATTATTATTATTATTTGTGTATATATCTTTTCTTGTATATCCTTAGTGTTTGATAGTTTTTCTGGTGGTTGTTTCTGCTGGTTCTGGATAAAGGATCAGTGGTTTTGTCACCTGCTCAGAGAATCCTGTCGATCGCTGCTGCTCTGATCACTGAGTCCAACTGGGTCACAACCTACAGCGTGGGTTTCATCTGTGCCATCAATATAAATCCAGTCTGTGTGGGTCTGTGGTGGTCCAGATGGTCCGGTCCAGATGGTCCGGTCCAGATGGTCCGGTCCTGAATGGATGTGTTTCTACATGGACACACACACCCTGGATGTGACGCTGATGCTGTGTTTCTCCTCCTCCAGGACCATGGCGTGTCCAGAGCTGTGCTGGCCCGTGCCCATGCGAGCCATCGGGGCCCAGAACCTGCTGACCATGCCTGGGGGCGTGTCTACGGCCGGGTACCTGCACAAGAAGGGAGGGAGTCAGTTCAGCCTACTCCGATGTACGCACACACACACACACACACACACACACATATATATATATATGCATTTTGTAAAACCAGAACATGTGACCTATAACCACACCCCCCCCAGGACATCCATATAAGAAGATGGATATTATTCCCAGGGTGCACCTGTGGCACAGCTCCATAACACAGGAGTACAGAGTTGTTCTTCTGTTGTGACTGACTTCATGTCCAGTGTTCAGGTCACATGTGGAAGGTTCAGCCTATAACTGCAGTGTGTGTTTCCTTCAGGGCCGCTCCGCTACATCATCATCCATAAAGGCTGTGTGTACTACTTTAAGAGCAGTACCTCACCCACACCACAGGGGGCCTTCTCTCTCAACGGCTACAACAGGTCAGTGAAGGCATCACCGTCCTTATTAATTTTTACCGTCCTAATTATTTTCTGTTTTGTGATTTTTTTTCTTGGTTTTGTTCATTATTTTGTTCCTTTTGTTGAATTTTTTTCCATTTTGTTCATTATTTTGTTCATTTTGTTAATTTTTTCTATTTTTTTTTTTTTATTATTTTGTTGATTTTTTTCTTTCTTTTCTCATTTTGTTGATCATTTTGTTCATTTTTTTCTGCAATTTGTTTTTCATTTTGTTGATTATTTTGTTCATTGTATTGAATTTTTTTCCCTCTTTTGTTTCATTTTGTTCATGATTTTGTTCAATGTTCAATTGTTTCCCCACATTTTTTTCATTTTGTTAATTATTTTGTTCATTTTTTTCTCCAATTTGTTTTTCATTTTGTTCATTTTCTTGATTTTATTTTTGTTAATTTTGTGGACCCCCTTTTTTTTTTTTTTGATTTTCTTGATTATTTTGTTCATTTTCTTGATTCTTTTCTG